>NC_048303.1:34557877-34643673 GCF_013100865.1 Trachemys scripta elegans | reverse complement strand
AGCAATTTGTCCTGAGTTGGCGCTCTCAGTTGGGTTCCACCAGAACCGCATTGTCACAGTGGCGTAGTCGTGCTTGGATCCACAGAACCAGGTCAATTAAGCTTTGGGTCAGAACCCCACGCTATCCAAATTTGAATTTTGGGATTGAGAGTTTTGTTGGTTAAAGAGCTGCTGCAATGGCTGAGCAAAGAGCATATGAGGGACTTGGCAAAAAAGCCCTGGAAAATTTGTGTTCAGAAAAGAGGATATGCTTTAGAAAGAAAGCTACAAAGGAAGAACTGAGAAATCTGTTAATAGCCAGTGATCAGGGGGCAAGAGCACAGCCCTTACCTGAGGCTGAAGAAGATGCAGAAAAAATTAGGATGCAAAGGGTGACAAGTCAACTGCAATTTGAGCATGAACAGAAGCTAGCAGATCTTCGATTGCTGGAGAAGCAAAAAATAGCAGAGTTAGAAAGAGAGAGAGAGAAAGAGGCTGCTGAGAGAGAGAAAGAGGCTGCTGAGAGAGAGAAAGAGGCTGATCAAAGAAAGAAGGAGGCTGATCAAAGAAAGAAGGAGGCTGATGAGAGAGAAGAGAGAGCTCTTAAGGGACGTCTAGAGCTGCTCGTTGCTGAACAGGAGACGGCCAGACTTCAGCTCCAAGTAATGGAAGAGCGGAGAAAGTCATCCCCACCTGGTACTCCACTTCCCCCCCACCATGAGAAAAACTGGGAAAGGATGTGTCCCATTTACAATGATACTGAGGATATAGAGGAGTTTTTGTCTACCTTTGAACGCCTCTGCAATCTGTACCAGATCCCTGAGGGTCAGCGAATGCCTGTCCTGCTGACCAGACTGACTGGAAAAGCCAGGGAGGTGTTTAATGACTTGGGGGAACAAGAAGCCTTGGATTATGAGCAGTTTAAGGATTCTGTGTTAAGGCGGTTCAAAGTTACTCCTGAATCTTACAGAGTTAAGTTTAGAGAGTTTAAAATGTCTAAGGATTGTACTTTTGTAGAATGTGCTCATAAGCTGATGGGTTTTGTTAAAAAGTGGGTTATGGGAGCCAAGGTTCATGGGAGTTTTGAAAAACTGCTGGATTTAATAACTTTGGAACAGTTCTTAGACATTGTGCCGGACAATGTGAGAGCAGCTGTGTGTGACAGGGACCCTGAGTCAGTCCTACGGGCAGCAGAGATTGCGGATGCCCATACCCAAAACAGGGCTCGAGAAGGGTGTAAAACCCCGGGGAAAACTGATCACCATTCTCCCCAGTTCAAGAGGAGGGAAGGATTTAAAAATAAACCTGACTCTTCTAAAGGAGTTCAAGGGGGTCCGGGGGGTAGGAACTCACATCCCAGGATGGAACAGATTACATGCTATCACTGTGGTATGCTGGGCCACATGAGACCAGACTGCCCGACACTGAAGGGCGGCCCAAAACCAGCAACCCCAAATGCCATGGCCAATGCTAACCCTGTTGTTGTAAACTCACAGGCAAGCCACACAGAGCCCAGCATTGGTGCCCTGTGTGCAAATGCTGTTTCTGTGGTCTCTGAAGAATTTGACCTTAAAACTCACATTAGAGCTAAATATGGGGGAAATAATGCAGAGTTTATTAGCAGTGCAGAAGTTAATGGAGTGAGGTGTATGGCATGGAGGGACACCGCAGCAGATATTACTCTGGTTAAAGCAAGTCTTGTCAGGAAGGAAGATTATTTGCCAGGTGAAGATGTAACTGTTGTAGCCTTATCTAAGTATTTTGTCAGGGTGCCGTTGGCTAAAATCCACCTGAAATGGAAGGGATTGGAGGGCACCATGGTTGTGGGAGTAAAAGACATAATCCCTAAGGATATTATGATTGGAAATGATATTAAAGCTATGGTCAGTCAAGTTAATACAAACCAGGCACAAGAGAGGATTGATCCTAAGGTTGTGCCTATGGAGGGTTTCTCCAAAAGTTTGTCTGTGGAAAGTAGCTGTTTGGCTGTGAATGAAGTTTCTGAATATCTATCTAATGTCTCAGAAGTAAATCTGGAATTAGATCAAGCGAAGGGAGAGGAGGACAAGGAGATTTTGGATGAGCCTAGGCAGTCTTGTGAACTGATGGCTTTATCTAGTCAGCAGTTTGGGGAGGCAAGGAGAGTGGAAGATGAGTGTCCCTATACCTTGTCTGTTTCCTGTGCGAAGAATAGTGACAGTGAAGGAAATGTGCCTGTGTCTGTCAGGGGTATTGACTTGCCTATGGAGGAAGCTACCCCAGTCTCCAAGCAGTTGTCTGTGAACAGCCCAGTGTGCTGGGACAAGGGAAATGAAATCCCAAATTATATGTCTAGTAAAGAAAAATGCATCTCCAACTCTTTTTTATCTGTGGAGCAGACAGAAGTTGCCTTTCGGCCTGTGATGGTTGAGAGTAATTTAGTTGTCTCAGAGTTGGTTCTGGATTCAACTAAAGCCCAGGAAGGGAATGGTCCTAAGTTTGCATCTGCTGGGGAGAATGGCACCGTAACTAGGTTGCATCCAGTTAGTGTCTTAGCAAAATCCCAGAGACCAGACAATTCTGATGCTTGTATTGGGCCTGTTGCTCATGTGTGGTTGGAGAAGGGTGTAACAACTCTGTCGGATCAGGGTGATACCCTAGCCAGGGCACAAGGAGAGCAGAAAGGTAATTTGGTTGTGTTACCTACGGACAGTTTAACAACTTGTAGCAAAAAGGAAAAAATTCCTAAGCTGGTGTGTGGCAAAGAGAAGGGAAGTATTTCTAACCTTTTATCTAGGAAGTCTATGGGTTCACCTGAAAGGGGATTGTGTAGAGATCTGCCGGATGGGCCAGAGGTGATCCTGAATGTAAGTAAGACCCAGACAGAGTCTGTTGTTGCTCAGGAAAGTGTGCCTTTAGAGCAAGCCCTAGGTGAAGAGGGTAAGGGCAGAATTTCTGTGAGGGGTGAATTGCTGCTTAGAAAAGCTCCTGGAGAAAGGAATCCTCATGGTACTCGGTGCAAGCAGTTCCCTGCAACTGAAGGGTGTGAGAGTGATTTAATCAAGGAAGTTTCAGTTCCTAGCAGCCAAAAATTGTCTGTTGTGAATGGATCCTCTGACTTTCCTTTTAAAAGATCCAGTGTGGGTAGCTTTGAGAAGGTCTCAGAGGAAGTAAAAGTTGTTAAGGAATTGAGGCATCCCTATAACCGAGTGGCTGTGTGGGGCCAACTTGTTGGGGAGACAATGGTGTTGGAACAGGAATGTCTCCTTTCTGATTCTTTAAATGAGCAGTTTGTGCTTCAGGGTTTGAGGACAGATTTGGTTACTGATGTGTCAGAGCAGAGCAGTTTTATGGCTAAATGCTTGAGGATGCGGGGGAGAGCAAGCAAACTCTCACCCGCAGACTCTTTGGATTTGTGTGGTATCTCTTTAAGACAGAGTCCAGCCTTGGAGATGATAGCGGTTACGAATATGAAAACTGATGGACTGGCTCTGGTCTGGGGTAGTGCAAATTACTTGCCTGGCTGGGAAAGGAAGGACTTGCTAATAGCTGTTAGCACAGAGGGCCCACCCCATCAGCCAGTGAATTCTGTTAAGCAAGAGAAATCGGGGTTTGATCCTGCAGGACAAGGAGGAAAGAAAAAACTGAATTTTGCAAAGGGAAGCCACAGGTTAACCCTAAAATGCCCAAACTCCAATGGTATTGAGCCAAAGGTGTGGCATGACAAACATGACTGTAGACGGACACTTGCAATGAACTTGTTGTTATTGCTAAATTTTGTAAATAACAATGTGCCTAATCTTTTGGAGAATCCCTTGGACATGTTAAAAGGAATACATGAGAACACAAGTTATGTTAAAAGGCCTTGTTACACTGGGGTTTCACAGGTAATGCCTATAAACAATGTGGGAACTTTTCACAGGGGAAAAGACATTCCAGACCTAATGTGCTGTATGAAAAGGGAGACTGAGGCACACTACCATATTGCTTTCATGGCTAAATGCCAAGTTTCCTGGACTATGAAGAACATTAATATCTGCATTTATTCGATGTTAATTGGGTTCCAAACATTGGCCCGAGCTTGTATGGATAAAGTAGCAGTTTTCTTTAGCTCTTGGCAAGATCACATGGCACACACAGGAACCATGCTGCCAGAGCAGATCCAATCCACTATTGTTCTAACTAAGTGTTACCTTGAGTTTGTAAAGAGGTTCAATCATGTGGTTGAACATGATTTTGATAAACCATTTCTGTTATACACTGGTATGGCTTCTAACCCAATACTAGCTGTAGTGAGACAGAACCCAGGATGGGGAGCTCTTGGGATGCAGTCAGTGATGTTTGTGTCATCCCTTCCCGCATCAATTTTGCGTTGGGGGTGTGATGTTATTGACATAAACTGGGACCGTATAGATCATTGTTGCAACCAAGGTCCTGTAGTGGCACCCAAATCTTGTATAAAGGGGGTCAAATGGGGTGTCTAGGACAAGGTTATGGTTTACTGGTTATGATTATGCTGTCTATATGTGTGTATCAGTTTTGTAGTCGAAGTTATGAATATTGGCTCTATACTGTCTGTATGGCAAACTTATGCTATGCTTCTGGGTGACATCCCAGACAAGCTGAGATTAGCTCTGCCTAGCCTGCTTGATGGCCCATTAAGGACCATCAGCTATACAATGGACCCATTGAGAGAAGGCAGATACGCCTTGTAACTCAGCAAAGTATGCAGGGACTGGCCCATGTGACTCCAGGCTCCATCTTGCTGTAATTTTCCACACTAAGAACAAAGAGGTATTCTTACACCTGGAAAAGACTATATAAGGCTGATGCCTGATCTCCATCTGGTCTTCAATCCTGCTTTTTACCTCTGGAGGGACTTTGCTACAAACTGAAGCTCTGAACAAAGGACTGAATGACCCATCCCAGCTGGGGATGTATTCCAGAGACTTGATTTGAACCTGCAGTTTATTCCATCGCGGCTGCAAGCCTGAACCAAGAACTTTGCCATTACTGTATGTAATTGATTCCATTTAACCAATTCTAACTCTCATCTCTATCTTTTTCCTTTTATGAATAAACCTTTAGATTTTAGATTCTAAAGGATTGGCAGTAGCGTGATTTGTGGGTAAGGTCTGACTTGTACATTGACCTGGGTCTGGGGCTTGGTCCTTTGGGATCAGGAGAACATTTTTCTTTTACTGGGGTATTGGTTTTTATAACCATTTGTCCCCATAACGTGTGGCACTGGTGGTAATACTGGGAAACTGGAGTGTCTAAGGAGATTGCTTGTGAGACTTGCGGTTAGCCAGTGGGGTGAGACCGAAGTCTTAGTCTGGCTGGTTTGGTTTGCCTTAGAGGTGGAAAAACCCCAGCCTTGGGCTGTAACTGCCCTGTTTTAGCAATTTGTCCTGAGTTGGCGCTCTCAGTTGGGTTCCACCAGAACCGCATTGTCACAATTATAATTAAGAAAACCAAGCTGCTGAGAATGCATATCACTAATAGCTTCTCTGCTGTTGCCAGGGTAGCCAGGCAAGGAGAAGGAGGGGAAGTTAAATAAGTCAGAACTGTGTTGTTGACACTAAAGATCTTAATGACACCAGGAAGCATGTGTTGATTTGTGCTCCATTAGCAGCACAAGGAAAGTATCCATGTTTATCAAATGAAATGAAATGGATTCTACTAGTAAGTAATTTTTCCTTCCAGTCTTCTAGGGGCTCATTCCTGCAGTTCTCACTTGGACAGAACTGCTGTTTGCTTCAGTAATGAATCAGGAGTTCATGTGTGGACCCAAAGAAAGCAATAGGGAGGACAGAGCTACAAAACTAAACATTATTTTAAAAATATGTAGCAGTGTGTGTAATTTTTCCATGTGTTGACCACTCTACAGCTGTGGCATATAAACTGGCACTTATCAAAGATATGATATATCACTTTAAATGAAATGCCCAATTAAACCACCATCTTATGAGTATGGAGTGATCCGGCAGTTAATGGATTAGCAGCAATGGGGAAAATTAAAGCAGTTACAGTGCAAAGTGACTTCCTTATAGATATTGGTAGGATTGCAACCTCCTACAACTTTTGTGGGATCATTCTAGGCCCTGGTCCTGCAATACTGTCCATCTACGTAGACCTTTGCACCTGCACAGAGTCCTGGTGGTTCTGTATGTGCAGTCCCTTCTCCCCTTGAGACCCAAGGACCTATTGATCCCAGCAGGCAGAGGGCCCAGGGATACATAGGGGAACAGGAATGCCTTGGTTTCACCAAAAGGCATCATATAAGATCTCTACTGAAAGCATGTGTCACACTGGTTGTCATAGTCATTGTGAGATGCAGATATGGAAAATGTGAGTTATGTATATATGCTGGAAATTATGTTCTCTAGGCAGGATAAAGGCAGGTCACTCAAGGTAGCATATCTTAAGACAAACTGGGAGATGCTTATCTCCCTGGTGCCCATTGTGCCTTAAAATAGAAGTCTATCAGCATACTGAGTCAAGTGCTAATGAAGAACTTGCAGAGACTTCAGAAAAAAATTAACTGGGGGCCGGACGGATTTCCAGTTAGGCATAGTAGGCATGTGCCTAGGGCTGCCAGCATTCTAGGGGCACCTAAAAGTTAAGAGTGGGTTAAAAGTTTAATTTTTTATGGAAAACACAAAGGTCAGCTGTACGCAGGGAGGACACTGAAGATGCTGTGCCTAGAGGTGCATAAGTTGTAAATCCAGCCCGGGGGAAGCAGTGGGGCAACAACTCTATGTTCAGGTGAACATCAAAGGTCTAGTCTGGAATATCTGAGGGACCAGAGAGACCCCCTTCCCCCACAGTTGTACTTCAGTGTGTGAGTATAAGCATCAGTTCGCTTGATCTTAAGAAAGGGGGAATCTCGGCCAGCCTGGCTGAAAATGCTGGGGAAAGTATTGGGGATAAGTTCTAGAAAGTCTGTCATTGTTTTATATGTGACCATTTGTTTCCAATATTCTTATTTTCTATCACTTTAATCTCTGTTCTTTGATAATAAACTTATTCATCTCTCTCTCTCTCTGTCTTATATTTCTTATATATAAATAAATAAAAAATAAAGAGCTGTGTTAAGAGTGGTGAACCTGAGTTTACTATTGAAAACTGATGTGTACACGCCTTTGGGAGTAGTAAAGCTGAGAATTCTGTGAATGTTCAGTGTGGAATAGGGGCTGGGCATGCCTGAGGAATGCTTTAAAGGACTTGGGGATTCATGGGTGCCTCCTGTGACCTGTACAGAGAGCGTGAAGCCAATGGAGGCCTGGAAAGTAGTGCTTTTGTTGCCTCAGGCTGGTGGAGTCAGGCAGCTGATCCTAAGCAGGCACAGACAAGACTTGGTCACATAAAGGGCAGCGGTAGTGAAAAGCTGCACAATCGTGGGATCGGGGTCCTGAATTTGACAGGAACTTAGATGATATTAAACTATTATTGGTTGCAATGCAGGGTAGTAATGTTTGCATAGTGACATGGTGGGGTTGCAGTAATGTTTGACATTGCAAAATCAAGATGTTGCAGTGCACATTATAACATGATGGAACAATAGTCCTAGAGGACAAATGTTTAAAAATGATTAATTTTTAAAGGAGGAAAAGCTTGTTGATATGGCGTACAGATTTATTTTCTTATACTTAATATGGTATCCTTTGCATAGATTTCAGAGGCATTTCTTTTCTAGAATTTAGGCTTTAAAATTCATACTAGGATTTGAAATGTGTTTGAGTTCCACAATCCATCTTCTCTACCACTATTTTAAGAAAAGCATATACAATGTATAAATATAACAAAATAAATGCAAAGTTGATTATTTTGAATATGTAAAAAGCAGGGCTGTCAAACAATTAAAAAAATTCACAATTAATTGTGAGATTAAAAAATAGTCATGCTTAATCACAGTTTTAATCACACTGTTAAACAAGAATAGAATACCAGTTTACATTATTATAACTATTTTGGATGTTTTTTCTACATTTTCAGATATATTGGTTTCAATTACAACACAGAATACAAAGTATATAGTGCTCCCTTTTATATTATTTTTATTACAAATATTTGCACGATCAAAAGATAAACAAAAGAAATAGTATTTTTCAATTCACCTCATACAAATACTGTAGTGCAATCTCTCTATCATGAAAGTGCAACTTACAAATGTAGAATTATTTTGTTTATAACTAAAATAGTTTGGCTAAAATCATACATTCCAAGTATAGAATTACAATTTTATTTTTCCCTCCCAGTTTTCCCTTTCAGTAACTAACACTGCCAGGGCTTCCCTGTTGGAAGGTTCAAAGTATCACTAACCTGCTGCAAAATGCTTTGGAGTTAGGGAAAACAGCCTGCTTTCTACTCCTCTGGCTCAGCTTCTCCAAATCCATACAGTACACATGGCCTTTTGTAAAGCAGCTGCCCTGACTACTTGCCCTCATGCAGTCTCCTGAGTCCAGCAACAGGGAACCTATTGAGCATCCGCAAAACTACCACACCCAATTCCAGAAACTTCTGAGAGTGGAATGCTAATTGTGCACCTGCCTAGTAACAATGATCCAAGCACAACTTCAAAAACTCTTTTTGAAGTGTTGGCAATAGTAGTCCATTGGTGATTGTGGCTTGTGCTGGGTCAGAGATTACATTTTATTTGGATTGTAATTCACTAAATATGCTATTTCCTATTTCACATTATAGACAAAACTAGTAAAATGTCAAGGTGGTTGCTTTATTATGATTTTTCTTATTGTGTTAGTACTAATGTTACTGTGCCCAAAGAAATGAAATAAGTGTATTGACATTTTAAACTCTGTTTAGAAAGATGCCACACTAGTACCTAATATCACTTCTGAGGTTTTTGTTCTTGTGCACAAGAACAAAATTATTGTTATAGTTATTGTTAAATATTTATATTTTGGTAGCCTCAAAAACTCCGAGGATTTGGGGCCCCATTGTGCTAGTTGCTTAAAAAAATATCAGAGACCATCCCTGCTGTGAAGGGGTGACAGTCTAAAGGTACAAACAGACAAAAGATAGGGAATGGGGATACAACATACAAGCAAATCAATATGAGGAGGAATTGGCACAGCTTTGTTAATTATATGCAATGTATTTTTTGTAAGTGAAGGGGTAGAGGAGAGGAAGAAGGGAGTAGAAAAGAGAAAGAAGAATAATCAAAGCTTGGCACTTACCTGGCCATGATCAGCAGGGCTATTATGTGGTGTTTTCTTGTTTTGTTTTTAAATCTATTAATGTACTATATCAGTAATGGTCTGACTTGCATTCAATTAAATTCTGTAACATCCTACATTACACTACATTACCTCTGGGCAATACAGGGGCAACTGTGTTATCCCAGGTTAGTAGAAGGCTTTATTTTATTTGAATCCTATTGGAAGTCTATCACAAAGAATCTGTGGGCCATATTGTATACCTGTTTTCCGTGTTCAAGTCACTCTGGTGTCAATGAGAATTGTGGGCACAGATCCAACTTCCATTGACTTCACTGGAATTTGTACCAGTCCCTATATGGCTAATTTACTTTATTGAACACATTGTCAACAGGCTGGGCCTGATGAACAACAAGTAGCTATAGCTGATAAAATGTGCATCTGGCCATATATCACATTAGTGCTCCTCACTTTATATTGGCTGTCTGTATTATATAACAGCCCCCAATCTATGGCTCCAATTTTGTTGTTTATTTTCAAAGTCATAAATGGTTAGGGTCTAGCTACCTGAGAGGCAGTCGTTTATTATGCATTCCATAATGCTACTTAAAGTAAAGAGAGACTCTGAGGATGCCAGAGATCATGTCTGAACATGCACGATTGTGGGGGTGAGTAAGGTGTTGTCAGAGAAGGGCCCTTGGCTGTGGAATTCACTACCGCTAGAGATCTGGTTGAGGCCACAACTTGCTACCTTTAGGGTATGATCGAGGACTTTTTCAAGCCTTCTTTTAAGAACTAAATTGTGACATCTGTATGTTTTGAGGAAGTAAGTCATGTAGATGTGATTCCTCTTACCATAAATCTGTAGACTTAATCTGAGCAGGAGGAGATAAGAGCTTTGTTCTTCGGTGAAATTCTAAATATTTATATGTTTATGTAATGGTACTGAAAAATATGGGGGATGGGTACCCTAGAATTAAATGAGACTGCTACAAATAATAATACAGACCACCTCTGCCTAGAAGCAATTTAGGTGAAAGTTCTTTAAAAGTTCTGGTTATCAGTATCAATGGGATTGATCCAGGATGTTATGCACAAAACAGCAAGCCATTTTAGAACTTACTATTATATTGTACAATGTCCAGGAATAGTTAGTTTGTTCAAGTTAACCTTTGGTGTCATTATAGTGCAAATATTTTTTGGTTGTGGCTTATTACTAGAAGGCTATTTCTTGACATTTTTCAAATTTCTGCTTCATTAATACATCACTTTAGTGTCTCAAAATAGTTTCCCCAGGTCTATTAAGTTGTTAGTTTTCTTTGGTGAAACAACAGAATTGGAAGTCATTAACTGTATTTGGTAAGGATATACTCTAGGTAACTGTCCTTTACTGTTCTGTAACAATAATAGGTGTTTGTATAAGACTGTATTTTATACTAATTGAGTTAGAAGAACAGTTCATAAGCTTATTTCTTATGGAAGCTATGTTGTACTCAAGTCCAAAGTTCAGATCCTTTATGTGAATGCTGTCTAATGATGTTAGAATTTTGATGTGTTGGGTCATCTATATTACTAACAATTAATATAGTTTCATAATTTATCAAAAGGATGATTATAGATATATCATGGATTGTTAATGAATGCAAACCACCACCTTGTCGTGACTGACCAGTACCACTTGCGTTTTGAGGAGATATACATTTTATTGGGGTGATGACCTACTGTAAATATTTCCCACATTCAGTGGCCTGATAGGAATCTTTTGTCCTCAGCTACCAATATTGGTATAGAGATGCTCTGTGACAGATAAAGGGGGAAGGAAGTCAGCTAGAGTTACGGTCGCAGAAGTTGCAGACTGAGCTATGTTTCTGACACATTTTGGAAAGCTTATGCTAGGGCAGTACAGGAGGCAAAGGGTTTCTTAATCTCTGGAAAAGCATCCACTAAGTTTTCAGCTGTAAAACTGTTCTTGAAACAGTGAGCAGACAGAGGCTCAGAAACAGAGCTGTGAGGAGCTTTCTGTTTGTTTTTGTAAGTTCAGTTTCAGACCTGACTGTCTGCCTCCATGGTGACAGAACTGTCCAGTGATAGCCAGTTGGGTTCTAACCTGTGGCAGTACAGGCCAGTGTTGCTCACTGAGGGTCTAGTGATGCTTAGAAATTTCAGGCTATGACTTACTAACTGGGTCTATATCCTTTATGGTTGGTAAAACCAATCTGGTAAGTGTTAACCCCAGTTTTGGAGGAAATTGTCTATGCTTTCCATTGGGAGGGTGTCGCATGTTCTTTCTCACTCCTTTATTGTCTGGTATGTGGATGGCTTATTTTCTCTTCTGGAGCTATGTCGCAATTTCCTTCTCTGGTCTGCAGTTCTCCCTGCTTGTGGTAAAGTAGTTTGATTTGGTTTTAGTGCTTTAGCTCTCTGGCCAAAGCAAAAGTCCTCCTGTGCACTGTAAACAAAAAGACCAAACACACAGCAATGTCTCTGGATCTCCCTGGGTTGCAACCTTCTTCACTGTTGTACTTGCAGGGCTGATACTAATAATAATTTCTTGGCCCTCCCTGGACTAAACAGTTCAGTCATTCTTTCTGTATTTTAATCTACCTCCAACAAAGCAGTTCTTCTTTGCTCGGTTTGGGGGCAATAACGCAAATTTCCTGAAGTTACAGGTGCTGTAAACTTTATTCCAGTTGGATCAAAAAGTACTTTTGTTGTGGAATGTTTCCCTTTTATTCTCAACTCAGTAGAAAGTTTCTAACATAATACTCAGTTATTTATTAATGTTTATGTTTAACAAAACACATTTCAATATACAATTTAGACTACAGATCATATGAAAACGTCCGGATCCCACTACATTAGATATGGTAAAGTATTTAATTTTTATCAGTGCACATCTATCCCCTAGGGTTAATAGGATGTTTCTCCACATACAAAATTATGTCAACCTAAGTTACGTCAGCATACAGCCGCTGCAGTTATTATATAACTTGTGCATGTGCACACTGCATAACTTGTGTTGGTGGTGCGCATCCTCACCATGAGCGCTTGTATCGATGCAAAGTGCACCATGGGTAGGTATCCCGCTGTGTAACTCGCCACCATACAGCGCAGGGTGTTTTGGGAATTTTTTGCAATGCCTCATGGGGCTGAAACGAGTCATATGCGGTGACTGGGAGTATGGGGCCAACTTCCCATAATGCAGTGTCCTCCATACCATAATTTCATCGGCATCCCATAGTATGCTCAGACTCCGTGCTTGCGAAAGGGGAAGTATTGCCTCTTAGAGGCACCCAGGGGGTGGTATGTAATTGTTCCAGGTCTCTGGGTGGGGGCTCGAGCCGGTTTTGCATTGCGTTATTGAAATGGAACCCCTAGATACAGAACCCCGCCCTTGTTGCTGCCAACTTAGATGGGCAGAAGGGTTACATTAGAATTGGAAAAAGTTCAGAAAAGGGCAACAAAAATGATTGGGGTATAGAATGGCTTCCGTATGAGGCGAGATTGGGACTTTTCAGCTTGGAAAAGAGGCGACTAAGGGGATATGATAGTCTATAAAATCATGAGTGGTATAGAGAAAGTAAATAAGGACGTGTTATTTACTCCTTCTCATAAAACAAGAACAAAGGGCCACCAAATGAAATTAATAGGTAGTAGGTTTAAAACAAACACAAGAAAGTATTTTTTCACGCAACACACTGTCAACCTCTGGAACTTCTTGCCAGAGGGTGTTGTGAAGGCCAATACTATAACAGGGTTCAAAAGGGAGCTAGATAGCCATTGATGGACCTATCTTCCATGAATCTATTAGCCAGGATGGGCAGGAATGGTGTTCCTAGCCTCTGTTTGCCAGAAGCTGGGATTGGGTGACAAGGCATGGATCACTTGATGATAACCTCTCTGTTCATTCCCTTTGGGGCACCTGCCATTGGCCGCTGTCAGAGGACAGGATACTGGGCTTGATGGACCTTTGGTCTGACCCAGTATGGCCGTTCTTATGTAATAGGTAATTTTGCAGTTTTGTTTATTTACAGTGAATGTAGTAAGTCTAATTTCCCTAAACACAATAAGAAACAAAGAGCAGGAGACAATTTCTTTGTTCGTTGTTCAGAACCTGCCTTTCCAGAAAGCACTCTGTACTCAAAAAGCTTTTGCTCATAGCTTTCTCTGAGGGCCACATTATCAGCCTTCTGTTACTGTCTGCCTAGCATCCTCTCACTGCTTCAGCTTGTCCTATAGTGCTGCTTCAGTGTCTGTCTGTCGCTCCCCCACTTCCCCCTAAAACAGTTCCACTGATCAAAGCCCAGCTCTTGTGCTTGAAATCCCTAGAGCCACATGATTCAGCTTCGATTTACCTTTTCCACTTGCGTGTTTTTTGAATGTTACTGATATTGTTTCAGACACCTGGATTATAATAGTTTATTTACATTTATCCTAAATGTAAGCTGATGGCCATGCCTGACCTATAACAACAAGGTTAACTTCAACCCATAACAGTACTATGCATTAGAACTTTAAAATATGGCATAACACACTAAGTAAATTGAACAGCTTTTAGTAACCATAAAGTGGAGATATAGTCAGAAAAGTGGCTATGTCAAAATAGCACATTCTTACCAGATCTGATCCCTATATGAACTCAGTTTCATGTGCTTACTTCTGGGACAGAATAGGTTTTGACTACTTTTGGTTGCTCTAAACAATGCAATGCTGATAGAAAGAGCAATGACAGAGTAAACTGAATTCTTTCACGCAATCAACAGAGTTACTAATTAATTTCTAACGTCATGATCTTAATTACTGGTGATGTCAAAGCTAGAAAGATATCTGTCTCTCAGATTGCAGGATAAATAGGTAGAGCTAGCAGTTAGGAAAAAAGATCTTCCCACTTTAAAATGGTAACATTTGACTTAATGACAAATATGTAACCTCACAATCAGAGGTCAGGGCTGGGAGAACGCTACACAAACTCTGCCTTCTGAGATTTCTATCAGTCTCAGAATAGCTGCATGTTTCTGATCAACTGGTCAGATTCAAAATAATGTCATGTAAATGATCACCAATAGATCTAATTGTTAATAGCCAATTGCAATAATGTGCTAATACTATAAAAAGAGACTCTGATATATTCTTCCTCTTACCCTGTGTTCCAAGATTGCAGAAAAGAGTGATTACGGGATTAGTGAAACCTACTCATTTGTTTTTCCATTTAAAAAAAATGCGGCCTCATAACCACAATGAAGGAGAGAGGTAACAGCACTTTAACCAACAAACTTACAAAGATCACTGCCTGGAAACGTTTTTATTTTCTTGCTGACAATATTCAGAGTATATCAATAGAATAGCAGTGCTCAATTTATATAACTTGAAGTGTGGGGAGGACCTGTTGGGCATTGTGTGGAGTAGCTACTGTTGTTATGTAAAGATCTGGTGTGTGGTTGCAAAAACCAAAGGTCATCCTGCAATTTGGAAGCTGGGGATGTACTGGAGAAAGCTGCTGGCTACAGTCAACATTTTACTCTTGTTGGTGTGTTATGTTTGTTGTATAGCCACTTGTGACAGGGCACCTTCTGCCTCCTAATGCCTGGGTGTGGAGCTGCAATCTTTCCCCCCCCACACTCCTGGGACCTCCTGTAGGTTGCCAGTCTGACTAGGCAGGTCTTCAGTGGCTCAGCCCTCCAGCCAAGTCACAGTCTAAAATGGACAAATTCCATCCAGGGTTGCAAAGAGTTCAACAAACTGTCTGCCTCAACTAGGGTTTTCAGCCCTGTCTCTAGGCCCCTTTAAACTCCAGCCTTTTTCTCGGACTTTTAAACTACCAAGCCCCCTTCAGCTTAAGCCACTTCAGCATTGGCCAATGCGAGGGAACCAGACTTGCCCACCACTTGTGTCCCGACCCAGGGACCCTATGAATTGCAGTCACATATGGCTTCCTTTACTTGATTGCTGCTACATTCCCTGGACCTTTTTCCCACCTAGCCTCTTTACCTCTGTTAGTTACCTTAATTCTAGAGCCTCCTCTCATTCTAGGGACAGTAAATCAGCCCATCTAGCTCCTCTGGCCAGAGTGGAGCACCTTTCCTTGATCCTCTGGCTGCAACAAAAAACTGATCTGCTCAAACCTTGCAGCGCCTTTTATTTGAGTCTGCTGGACTCTGATTGGCTATGCAGCCTCTGTAGGCAGGCCTCAAGGACCCATCTCTGCTGCTCCTTCCTAGAGCAGGGTGTGGTAGAACCTGAAGGCCTCCAGCAAGGGGCCTTGAAGGGCCTTGTGCACTCTCTCATGATGACAGTGTTGACACCTCTAGCAATATCTAGAGTGGGGGATGGGTTTATCAGAAGCAGAAAATCATCCTAGCCTTCCCTTTGATTTGGCAATGGAATTCTAACAAGAATCTCTCTGCAGCCCTCAATGGCCTCCTTTAGGACACCACGTATCCAGTGATGAGCTGCCAAAATATTAACAACCGGTTCCCTCCTCCTCACCCCACGAGGGGGTCGTGCCCCTCCCCCACCCCCTGGGACTTCTGCCCCATCCAACCCCCCATGTTCCTTCACATCCCACCCCCGGGACCCCTGCCAAATCAACCCCCCTTCCCTGTCCCCTAACTGCCTCCTGCTGCCCCATCCAACCCCTCCTCTCGTTCCTGATGGCCCCCCCAGAACCCCTGCCCCATCCAACCACCCCTTCTCTCTGTCCCAACTGCCCCTGGAACCCCTGCCCCCCACCACCCCATCCAACACCCCTGCTCCTTCCTGACTGCCCCCCCAGGACCCTTGCCCCCATTCAATTCCCCTGTTCACTGCCCTCTGACCGCCCCGAGTCCCGACCCTAATCCACCCCCCTCCCCTCTATCCAATACCCCCTCCCGGCTCCCCTTACCGTGCTGCCTGGAGATGGGGGGCCGCGCCACCCGGAATCGGGGCCGGGAGCCGTGGGGGCCAGGCCGGGGCTGCTATTGGGGCCGCTATCGGGGCCGGAGCCATGGGCCGGGCCGGAGTCGGGGCCCGGTCCGGAGCCGCTGTCCGGCCCGAAATCGGGGCTGGGGGCCAGGCCAGAGCCGGCCCGGAGTCGGGGCTGGGGGCCGGCCCGGAGCCACTGGCCGGGCTGAAGTCGGGGACCAGCCCAGAGCCGCGGGCCAACCCAGAGTCGGGGCAGAGCTGGAGCTGGGGGCTGGCCAGGAGCCGCGCTGCCTGGCCGGCCGGAGTCGGGGCCCTGCCCCAGCTCACCTGCAGGAAGCTGCTGCTTCCTTCTCAGCCCTCCCAGGCTTCCCGCGCTAATAGCTGATTCGCAGGAAGCCAGGAGGGAAAGCCTTCAGGGGAGGAAGCAGAGGCGGAGCCGGAGCCAGGTGAGCTGGGGCCAGGGTCAGGGCAGGGAGCTGCTGGAGTTTTTGTTAAATTTAAAAGCCCTTTTAGAACTGGGACAACCGGTTCTAAAAGGGCTTCTAAATTTAACAACAGGTTCCCGCAAACTGGTGGGAACTGGCTCCAGCTCACCACTGCACATATCTCACTGAGTTGATTGAGGTAGCTTATGCCTGGTTAAGATCTTTTGTTTGTATTTGTCTGTCTAAAGGCTCAGATAGCACTGTACCTCGTTTAGCCAACTTCCTAATCCCACAAAACCAAACACCCTAGCCCTGCTCCTTCCCCGTGGCCCTGCCCCCTACTCATTACATTCCCCCTCCCTCAGTGGTTCGCTGTCTCCCACCCTCACTCACTTTCACTGTGCTGGGGCAGGGGGTTGGGGTGTGGGAGGGGATGAGGGCTCTAACTGGGAGTGCAGGCTCTGGGGTGGGGCCAGAAATGAGGGGTTCAGAGTGTGGGAGGGGGGCTTCAGGCTGGGAGGCTCAGGGTTGTGGCTCAGGGTTGTGGCTTGGGCTTACCGCGGGCAGCTCCCGGTCAGCAGCGCAGCGGGGCTAAGGCAGGCTCTCTGCCTGTCCTAGCACCACAGCAGCAGGTCCGGCTCCTGGGGGGAGGAGGCTCCGCGTGCTGCTCTTGCCAGCAGGTACCACCCCCCAGCTTCCACTGGCCACAGTTCCCGGCCAATGGGAGTGCGGAGCTGGTGCTTGGGGTGGGGGCAGTGCGTGGAGCCCTCTGGACCTCCTGCGTAGGTGCTGGGCCTGCTGGCCACTTCCAGGGCGCAGGGCGGTGCCAGGACAGGTAGGGGACTATCCTGCCTTAACCCTGCAGCACTGCCGACTGAACTTTTAACAGCCAGTCAGCAGTGCTGACCGGAGCCACCAGGGTCCCTTTTCGACCGGGCATTCCGGTCAAAAACCGGACACCTGGCAACCCTAAATGTACCAGTCTCAAATTTTGTTGAAACTGATGCAACCATCAGAAGAGTGTTGGTGTTGCTTACTCAGCATACACTCTGGCTAACTTCTGCTCTTTCTAGCTGGTCCATTAAAGACAGTGGGAGCAGGAACAAGTGCTGTGCCATTTTCAGAATATAATAATCACACTCTAACTTAACTGGAAAAATGATATCTGGGAACAACAGTTTTTCATTGAATAGTAAAGCAATTATATTATGTAAATCTTATGTACCGGGGAAATTTGGTTAACCAAGGATTTAAACCACTATCTTTACAAAACAAGGTGCAAACTATTTGTGAAGGAGGTTGGGGGGTGTTTTTGATTTTCTTTTTTTAATATTTTGTTGTCTGCAAATTTGTGGAATGTCAGAAATTGGAATTCAGCTCTTTCCCCTTTTTAATTGCCTCTCTTAATTTTGTTTTGATTTCCTTACTAAATAAGTCACTGTATATTTTTTTTCTAGATTACTTTACATTTTTAATGTAGAGGACTAAATAGAAATGTGGGAAGAGATTTGTATACTGCAGCTAAGAGTAGATATTTTTATATTCATGTTTTATAATCAAAACATTTTCATTTTATTTAGTAGGAGAAAAGAAATTAAGCAGACATTCAGTCCCTTTGTCCTAGTTGTACGTTTGTCTTCATTGTATGGTGTAACATGTCAAACCAGAGGTTGTACAGGAATGCTTATGATTTGGTCAGCGCTAAATTGTAAGATGTAGGAATATTACAACATATTTTATTGCCCTTTTTCAGTGTCTGTTGTTTGTTATCCAAATAGGATCTGACTAACAATGTTCAGTAAATAAAATTAAGCAGAAGGAGAATTTTATGGTTGAGGTGAAGGGCATTGCACTGCAGTTTTGTTCCCTATAGAGGGTACTCCTATCTCAGAAATTTAAGACTTGCTGCTGCTTCTCTCAGTGCTTTCCCTCAATATGTGCGTGACTTGCATCAGAAATGTGAAAGGCAGAGAAGAAGCTTTTAATTCTAAAGACTAGCAAGCAGGGAGCAGTAGCATGCTGTCAGGTCTGAATTCCATTCCCAGGAATTTCAGAAAGCAATGAAAGATAGTGTAGACAGAGTGGAGATTTCCTCTGATCATCCTTTCTTTGTTTTTCATGTCTTTTACTGGACAAGTTCTTATTACATATTTTCTCCCTTTAAAGGACATTTTTGGAATAGTAGTATAATACAGCATTCAATGTACTATGTCAAATATAAAGATGAAATTGGGATTTATACTTTCATTTCTTTAATATTTGGTACTTTTCACATTCAAAGTACTGTACAAACTAATTAATTTACTAATTATATACCAATTTTAATCTTGAGGGGTTTCCAAAATGTTTTACAGACAGCGTACATATAGTATGCTTCAGCCTATAGTAGGAGTCATTCTATCATCACAGGTTTCAGAGTGGTAGCTGTGTTATTCTGTATCAGCAAAAACAACGTGGAGTCCTTGTGGCACCTTAGAGACTAACAAATTTATTTGGGTATAAGCTTTCATGGGCTAAAACCCACTTCATCAGATGCATGGAGTGAAAAATACATTAAGCAGTGTATATCTATTACAGCACATGAAAAGATGGGAGTTGCCTTACCAAGTGGGGGGGGTCAGTGCTAACAAGGCCAATTCAATTAAGGTTGAAGTGGCCTATTCTCAACACCTTCTTGTCAACTGTTGGGAATGGGCAATGTCCACCCTGATTGCATTGGCCTTGTTAGTACTACAAAGGTAATTTTCCGTCTGTTAATATTCACCCCTTCTTGTCAACTGTTGAGAATAGGTCACTTCCACATTAATTGAATTGGCCTCGTTAGCACTAACTCCCCACTTGGTAAGGTAACTCCCATCTTGTCATGTGCTGTAATACAGATACTGCTTACTGTATTTTTCTCTCCATGCGTCTGATGAAGTGGGTTTTGGCTCATGAAAGCTTATGCCCAAATAAATTTGTTAGACTAAGGTGCCACAAGGACTCTATCATCACAGAAATTCAGCCATTTCTTGCAGCCATTCTATACCAGTAACAAGTTGTTGTTGTTTTGTTTTAAAGTAGTGGAAGTGACGATCAAGTTCAGGTGAAATTAAAAGTAGTGACAGTTGGAAAGTAAAGGGAAAAAGACATTTCCCTTCTTCCTTGATAAATTATCAGATATATTTTGTGCTGCCTGACAGATTTCACTTGTTCATTATTTCCAACATAAACTTCATTGGTAACAGTTGAACATGCAGCTTTCTGAATATGACTGAAGCAGAAAGTATTTGCTGTGTTCATTTTATATTTATCAGGTACTTATATTAGCATAGTTGTGTGTTGCATTTTATTTAGCCAATAAATACATGGTCCTAGCCTTTGTACATGGTGTACAGTATACAGTTGGTTTGTCATGCTATAACTTGGAATATAGAGATATGTTATCAGGCAATAAGGAAGGAGGGAAGAATACATTAAAATAAAGTCAATATTATACATTATTTGTATTACACGTAGAGAATTCAACTGTCAGGGCTCTATTGTGCTAGGTACTGTGCAGACATACTTAAGACAGTCTGTCATCCAAACCACTCACAAACTTAGCTTAAGATGAGATGCAATAGATGTTTGGAACAAAGATAGTACATAGGACAAAGTAACAGTGGTACAAACATGCATTGTATAGCTAAATGTACAGGAGTGTGTGTGGGGTGAGGGGTGTTGGTGTGTTTAAGTAACACCAGTTTCAGCTTGCCACCTGCTTTTAATGTTTTGTAGGCCTCACAAAATAGGTGAGTCTTAAGGAGGGATTTGAGGGAGAATAAGTAGTTGATTCAGAGACTTTTTTTTAACGAGTTTATCCTTGGGGGCTATCAAGTTATGAGAGATTTTTTGCTTTTTAACAGTATCACTCATGTTGCTATTAATTAGAAGGTTGGCATAGGGGAGTATAAGCTTGTAGAATGACTCAGGAAAGCAAACAAACAAACAAAAAATTGCCAGTTAGATCTCTTCCTCACATATTAAGTGACTGTATCAGGAAAGTAAACAGAAAAACTCCTCAGCTTAGGATTCAGCCTAGTCACATGTTATTTGCATGTCTTCCCAAGGCCTCTCTTCTATACTTTTTCCTGAGTACCAGTTCAGAAGGGAGGAGAAACTAAGCCTGAGGGTAATTCCAGGTTGACTGGCACGTGTGGTCCCTGCACCTTGTCATAGAAAGTGGGTCACAAAACATGGTAAACATGGTGCTGGGGTATAGAAACTCTGTAAAGCCAGTTTTTTAATTCCTTTTATCATCTACTTGTCATCACTGCAAGTCTTCTAGAAGAGCCACTTTTGCTGATTTTGATATAAGAACAGTCAGCTATTCTAATTTTTTTCAGTAATTCTCATTCAATTGTGTCTGAATTCATGTGATAGTTTATCATGCTTTAATTATGATCAGTTTCATAATATAGTTTTAGTGTATGCTTAATTGTAACTTTCATTTATTCTCCAGTAAGTTAGGTGTTGGTTGAATAAAGGCTTGTAACAAATCTGTATAGCCATTTATTATAATTAAAAACATTATTCAATAACACTGGAAATAGCTGAATTGCCTAGTTAATTCAGTTGCAGTTAAATCGGTGTTATTCAGTTACTTTAAGTTGCAATCACCTGAGTGAGTATACACAAAAATGACAATTAGGCTCTTGTGGGACCATAAGAATTGCAATATCATAACATCTCATTGCTCTTTTTATTTATTTTGGCCACCATCTGAGACTAACGTAGTGGGAGCTAAGATGCCTAATGTAGTGCCCATCTTTAAAGAGAAGTAAAAGGAGGAGCTGGGGAACTATAGACCAGTGAGCCTGACTTCAGTACCTGGGAAGCTACTAGAGCAACGTATTAAACAATTTGCAAATACCTAGAGGATGAAGGGGTAATCACTAGCTGCCAGCAAGGATTTACTAAGAAGAAATCATGCCAAAACAGCTTGATTTCCTCCTTTGACGGGATAACTGGTTTGGTGAATAGGGGGAATGCAGTGGACATAATATACCTGGACTTCACAAAGGCTTTTGACACAGTCCCACGTGACATTTTGATAAGTAAGCTGGAGAAATGTGGACTTAGTGGAACTACCATTAGGTTGTATACAGAACTGGTTAAACAACTCAAAACATGTCAGATGTCAGATTGGAGGGAGGTCTCAAGTGGGGTTCCACGGGGATCTGTTCTGGGTCTGGTGTTTAACATCTTCAATAATAACCTGGATGTAGGAAGAGAGCATACTGATCAAATTTGTAGAGGAGACACAGCTGGGGAAGGGGGAGGAGAGGGGAAGGTTGCCAACAATTTGGAGGATAGAGCTAAAATTCAGAGGGCTCTTGATAAGTTGGAGAACTGGGCTATACACAACAAAATGAAATTCAACAAAGACAAATGTAAGGCACTACACTTAGGGAAGAAAAACCAAATGCACAAATACAGAATGGAGGATAACTGGCTTGGCAGCAGCACTGCTAAGAGGGATCTGGGAGTTGTGGTGTAGCAAAACCTCAGCGTGAATCAACAGTGCAAAGCTGTTGCAAAAAAAGCAAATGCAATTTTAGGTTGCATTAACAGAGGCATAGCATGCAAGTCATGGGGTGGGGAGGGAGATAGTACTGATCTACTCGGCACTGGTTAGGCCTCAGCTGGAGTACTGTGTCCAATTTTGGTCACCAATGTATAGAAAGAATGTAGAGAAACTGGAAAGGATCCAGAGGCAAGCGACAGAGATGATCAAAGGGATGGAATGCACGCCATATGAGCAAAGGCTGAAGGAACTGGGTATGTTTTAGTTTGGAAAAGCGGAGATTAAGGGAGGACATGATAATGGTCTTCAGATACTTGAAAGGCTGCCATAAAAAAGATGGAGAAAAGTTGTTCTCTCTTGCCACACAGGGCAGGACAAAAGGCAATGGGTTCAAACTATAGCATAGCAGATTTAGATTAAATCTCAGGAAAAACTTCCTAACTGTAAGAAGAGTAGGACAATGGAACAGACTGCCTTGGGAGGTTGTGGAAGCTCCTTCAGTGTACGTTTTCAAAAGGAGACCGGATAGTCATCTGTCTTGGATGGCTTAGACCGAACAAATCCTGCATCTTGGCAGGGGGTTAGACTAGATGACCCGTGTGATCCCATCTAACTCTATGATTCTATGAGACAGGATACTTATGTCTGATGTTACAGAAAAAGCCATAAATCCCATAAAAAGCAACAAAGAGTCTTGGGGCACCTTATAGACTAACAGACATATTGGAGCATAAGCTTTCATGGGTGAATACCCACTTCATCAGACACATGTGGTGGAAATGCTCCAATACGTCTGTTAGTCTATAAGGTGCCACAGGACTCTTTGTCGCTTTTCACAGATCCAGACTGGCCCTGCTACCCCTCTGATACATAAATCCCATAGTGAATCTAGTTGTACAGTCTGTTTGCAGGTGACAGTTTCATATTAACCCATCTGGTGATCATCTAGAGCCTGATTCAATACTCCTTTAAATTAATAAAGTCTTTGGATCAGGTCCTTATACTCTGAAGCATCAGGGATGATGACTGTTACTTTGAGTTTATCTAGCATAATGGTGGTTGCGGCTGTTAATATCTAATTTGTGTTTGAATATTAAGCACAATAATATTCCAGGTCAGTGATTTTCCCAGTTTGATTATATCCCATATTAGTATTTTTTCTGTTTATTTTAAATGTGATGCTTTTTAATTTAATCAGATGTTCTCTTTCTCTTGTATTATGGGAAAGGGTAAATTGGAGATGACTGGATTTCCATTTTAAGAGGATACTTTCTTATCCTAAATAAACTGGGTGTGACCAGTCAACTGTGATCTTTTCTTTCTCCAAATTCCCAACATTTGTTTACTTTTTGCATTATAGAATATGCATATAGTACTTTGTGCCCTTAATGGATATTCTTAAGTAGTTTCCATACTGATCTTATATATTTTAATGTCCTAGCTTTTCTCTTCAGTCAGATGATTATTTATGTGGCAGACGTGGAGTTGTTTTATGATAATAATAATTTTATGAATACTGTATGTGAACTGATTCTTGAGAGAGACTGTATAACTTTATTAAGGTTAACAGAATGTTTATTATATGACTATGTTGCCTTAATTCAGTGGAGACAGTTGCTAAGAAGAATATAATTGCTCACAAATAAGAACAGGCTAGCATATACTTGGAAGACAATAGGAGAAGCTATTAGCTTTGAGCATCCTACATCCTGTCTCCAACAAGTTGCAAGCCTGTTTAGCTAATGCTTGGCATGAACAGATCAAACAGTAATAAAGAGTTTAAAAAAAGACTTGATCCCTATGAAGGGAGGTGATCCAAAGACTGTGCCATTTGTAAAGGACAAACTCCTGGAGGCAGCAAGTGTGAAGTGGTTTCTGAGTTAAGGGAACTTATCATAGACAACTTGTGCTTCCCCATACCAGGAGGCACAATCAAAAGGGGAGGACATGTGATCGCCCCAAATGTCTCCTCTGCCCAGCCCCAGCGACCCCTACCTCTGCCTTGTGCCCAGTCTGGGGCCGCTGTGCTCTCCCCGCCCCACTTTACCTGGAGTGGGGAGCTCCGTCCTTCTGCTGCTGCACCAACATCCCTGTTCAGGGGCACATTCAGCTGCTCTCTCTGGCAGCCAGCCTCAGCAGGGAGCAGGAGGGAGCCACTTCTCACACTGCTCAAGCTGGCCGCTCTGGGTCTCTGCTCTGTGCAGCGCAGCAGCTGCCTTAGAGAGCCTGGCCAGTTGTCCCCTACCTAGGCCCAGCTTTGGGGGATGGGGGCTGAGCGAGCCGGAAACGTGCCGTTGAGGAGGGGGAAAAGGGGGCTCTGGCTCGTTCGACTCCTGGCCCTGGCAACAGGGCCCAGGCAGAGAGCAGCTCACCGCCACCTCCCCAGTCAAGTTGTCTTAGGCGGCTGCTGCTGCTGTGCTGCACAGAGCAGCACCCAGAGTGGCTGGCGTAAGAAGTGGCTGGTCCCGCCCAGGCCAGGCTGCCAGGGACAGGGGCCGAGCATGCTGGGGGACAGATGCAGTGGGAGGACAGAGTCCCTCTCTCTCCCCTCCTTGCAGCAGGCCAATCTGGCGGGCACTTGAACCCACATGCCTCCCCCACATGTCGTCTCTGGAACAGATTATGCCATCCAGACTCACTAAAGGTCTACAGTCTCGGATCTATAGGAAATTTAGGCCTACTAGGTCAGTGGTTCTCAAACTTTTGTACTGGTGACCCCTTTCACATAGCAAGCCTCTGAGTGTGACCCCTGCTTATAAATAAAACACTTTTTTTTCATATATTTAACACTATTATAAATGCTGGAGGCAAAGCAGGATTTGGAGTGGAGGCTGACAGCTTGAAACCCCCCACGTAATAACCTCGTGACCCCCTGAGGGGTCCCGATCCCCGGTTTGAGAACCCCAGTACTAGGATATCCTTGTGGAAGATAGACATCTGGTAAACTAGACACACGCAGAGTCTGTTTGTTGTATTAAGATCTGTTTTCTTTTAAATGCTTTGGTTCTAAATGAACAAAATTTTTCTTTAAGAAGGCTGTCTAGTCATGGCCATCAGCAATGTATCAAGGAAGTCCAACAACCTGAAAGAATTGGCTAATTCAGATGTCAACAGAGAAGGCAGCACAGAGCCGGTCCAATGCTATGTACTGACTGTGGGCAAGAGCGGCATTTAAAATGGGTCTGTCCCCATAAGAACAATGATGGCAAGACTGGTGCAGTTTTCTAGAACATGGAGAGAATTGAGGAGCTCCAGACTATTGTAGATCTCTTGCCACATGGTGGTGGGGTCCGTGAGCAGATGAGTGCTGAGAAGGTTCAAATGCAGAAGAAACTTTCAGCCTGCTAACTGTGCCAAGTGCCAGACATCGCACAACAGAGATGAAGTGGCAGTTGTGACTGCCAAATATCCATGCTTTAGCCTTGGTTCCAGAAGGGGAGCCATGCCTGGAGATCCAAACAGTTTCTCCAGAAGAGGAGCAAAGCAACTAGGAGGTGGGGAACAACAATCTCAAGAAAGCCAAGCTTCAGGCAGTGAAAGTAGAAAATAAGCTATTGAAGGGGAAACTATTCAAGGAGCCAAATCTGAAAGGGCTTGAATAAGTCCTCATGAATGGGACACTCCAGAAAGGATTACAGGACATGAGTAGTGTGGCTGGAAAACTAGGAGAATGTTTTGAGGCTTATACTCCTGCAGTGTTGGATAGAAGCAAGTAATCAGAAACTAAGACAAGAGACTGAACAGTTCCTGGAATGATTTCAAGTACTAAAAAGACTAAAGATGACGACTCAGGAGAGGGCAGAGTTGTGTGATGAAGGCACTAGTATGTGTGATAGGTTAAAGAGTGCAGCAATAACTCACCAGGAGGCCGGTGTTTGTACAGGGCAGCAGAATGACGCCTCGAGTGCCTTGGTAAGCTTTATAAGGGAATATGTTGATTGCCAATTGAAGGATTGGATGTTGATGGGCATAAATTCAGAGGAGGTGGCTACAAGAAAAGCTTATTGTGATAGTAATGGGTGTGGCACTAGAGCTAACCGTGAAACCCATCCACTAGTGAACTGAAAAGAGGTAGTTGCTGCAGCTGAGGGGATTAAGATGACAGGCCGTACACAACTGAACACTATGCTGGCCCAAAAGGTTGAGACCTTGCAGGACCTAGAAGAGAGACACGCCTCAAGTAACACAATCTTAGTGCAAGCCATAAAGTAGGAGATTGAGAAGGTGACCAGGGAACAGCAGTGTCTGTTGCTGCAGAAGGAACTGACTGTGCTTCAGAACAAGTTTAAGGCCAAGGATGGAATGAAGTCCAAGTCTGAGATGCATAAACATTTGGAGAGGCTGAGTCTGTGTGGAAACAGCTGAACATGTGCCAGAAAGAAAACGGTAAGTCTCCACGGGAGGGGGAAAAAAAGTTAGATGGGCAGCATGGTATACCAGCTGGCTGAAGACAAGAACAGTGCTGCAGTGTGCATAGAGATACGGAACCATAAAATAAAAGGTGGGGAGTCTGAGATGGTGCTTCAGCCCACTGAAGGGGAAAGCCACCATGTAAAACCATATACTTCAGGACAAGCTGAAATAAAAAGGGGAGAGACAGAGGTCCTTTTACTGCCCAGAGGCCTGGGAACAGCAACTAAAAGCCCTAACCAGAGTTGGTTTAAAAATAAGCCCATACTAAAAGAAAGGGGAGGAATGTAAATGTGCTTCTCCAGCTGATAACATAATACACAGTCATGTGGGCACAAGAAGATCAGAAATGGGGTCTCCTAGTTCTTGTACTGAAGATTGCAGGAAAAAAGATGTGGTCAGCGTAATTAGAAACACTAGCAAGGGGCTAGTCTGGATGAAAGACAGCCTAATTTCTGAAGGGTGTGCTTGTGAATGTGTTCTGGGAGGCTGCTGTCGAAGACTGGAAGGCAGCTTTTTCTATGGTTCACTAATGGTGAAAGCCCAATGCTACTGATTATCTATAATATGGCTTAAGGCTTTGACTAATAAGCTGTGCAAATTGTTCTGAACTATGACATGCTGAGGATTATGGAGGATTTTGGTCTCTGCTTGAGCTACTTAGAATTTTGATGGACACAACTCTTGATTTCTTTGTACTTCAATGACAAGAATAAAAATATGACCATGGGTCTTGTAGACTTCCTTGCGGCAGGAAGTACCATCTTGGCTGCAGGGTGTGATAAAGTTAGCCTTTGTTGAGCCTACCTTTGTGGTGCAGATCTGCTCTGAGGGAGAAGGTATGTCATGCATAGGCACTGACTCTGTGAGTGCTCCATGGCTGGAGTACCCACAGAAAAAAATTGGTGCGTGCTGTGCACCCAACGTCAGCACATCCCGCCTACTGGCAACCCTGCTGATCAATTCCTCCCTCTCCCTGGTATCCAGGCTATCTGTCATAGGCTCTGCTAAGGAGAGTGAGCCATCCAAGGTCAACCTGGGCCAAGTTAATCGTCTAAGTGGCAACTAATTGGGAACACCTGGGCCTAATAAAGATTTATGAGGGCTCAGTCACGAAGCCATAGAATAGAAGAAACTCCTGAGGAGAGAGATGCCTCATAGGAGCTGGGTAGGAAGCTAATCTCCATGGTGTCTTCCTGGAGAGCAGAGGCTCATAGGCATCAGACAGTCTAGGGAGACATACCAGCGCAAACAAATGAACTGGGGCATGCGACTTCCTGGGGAGATTCAACAGACTGTCTCGGTAAAGAGCAACGCACTGATGGATGAAGACTGGCATCCAGCTGAATATCCACCAAGGGCCCAAACTTCAGGCAGGGAATTTAGCCTGAGTGTGCTGTAAAAAGTGAAACATAAGACTGATTTACCCAAGGGCTGAAATTTTCCAGTGGAATAGTTGACTGAAACTTTTGTTTGTTTTCATGTCCTTTTCTGTTGAGAGAGCCCTGTTCAAATGATCTATTTAAGTAATACTAGAAAGCCTGCTTGCAGGTGAAGGGAAACTGAGGCAGGGGCTCACCTGGAGTGCTGCGCCTGACCTCAGGAGGCACACTGGGGTGACCTCCACACCATTACTTTATCTACTTTTAAATGATTTGAGTGATTGAACTTTTTCATGACTGCTTCTGGGAAAGTTGTTACACCATTTAATACATAATGGAGAGGTAGGATGTTAAAGAACAGGACTTGAAGTCAGGAAATCTGGGCTCTGTAATGAGTTTTGTACTAGATTTTAGGTTAGAACTTGAGTCCTGATAAGCTGGCTGTGCACTTCGTCCAGAGCACAGTAATTGAAATGTTGAGCACAAATCACTAAAATGAAGTTGGTGAATTTAACTGTGCAAAGTTATATGAAAAAAATCACTAATGATGACAAGCAGCGTAATCTTGTTTTTTTTTTTAAATGGCACACACTTTTATCTATATGGATATGTCCCAGCCAGATCATTCCACTTTATCCGTAAATATGCTTCTACCATCTGCTGTGTGGGGTACTATTTGGAACTTCTCAAGTCTTATTAGTTCCTCTGTTAACTTCATTATTGCACTTGCTGCTTTAGCATACAAGATTGATTCCTGTGTCTTTTGAAACTGAGTGATGAGTTCTCACTTATACATTGCTCCAGAAGAAGACAATAAGCAAGTAAACAACAAAAAAACAAGATCTCTGGTAAAACATTATTGATCCTGGCCTCAGTTAGAGTGCCTTTTTGAACTCACAAGATTTATGTTGATGATTCAATATAAAAAAAACATGTTTTCAGATGAGATTAATATACAGTAATCATGTTCAATGTGGTATTTATGGTGCTTACCTACAGTGAGATGTAAAGGGAATGTGAAAGATAGCAAACTATATATTACGATCTAATTGCTAGAGTCAAATTTAAATGCAAGTATGATGCCACAGCCATGCTTCATGGATGGCTAACAATTACTCAGCTCATTTATTTTACTATGAATTTTGTCACTAAGGCCACCAAACTAGAGCAAGCTATTGGGTTCCCTGTGTTTGGATTTAAAATAAATAAATAGCTACCTTCTACCTACCAAGCTTTTTGAGAAGGTAGGCTGTCAGGAAACTACTCCCTAAAGGTTTAATTGTCCAACTGAATGTTTGTATTGCAGTTCATGGCACATTTCTTCATAAGGGAACTGAACATGTTTGGTTTTAATGAAATAACACCAAAACATTATATCATATATCATAATTCGTGTCTCTGTGCAGTGTGCCTCATGCATTGCAAGACGAGGTTGTCATTTTGTTGGCAGATTATCATATTTGTCACTTCTTCATTCTGCAAACCTCAATGTGTGTTGGGATGACATAACTAGTCTTCACGTCATTCTAATGATTTCAAACCTAAGAAGAAAAAAGTATATTTATTTCATAATGAAACACTATGAAAATATGTACCTATAGTTCCTGGCCAGGTCCTTTGTTGTTTCTAATTTTATATAAACCAACATTTATATAAACAAAAACATTGTTACAGCATATTTTTAAAACAACATTTTTATGCCATGAAATGAACATGAATCAAATGGCATGTTTTGGCAATCTGAACTGGCTTGTTCCTCCCTATTTATAATAATCCAAGTAGAATTGTATTCTTTCCAAACTCATCTCTTGTGCCTATTGGTGGTGGTTTGTTGACAAAATAAAGGTTTGTATACACATGAAGTGTTTCAGGAGGAATAACCATTCAGGAATAGCTACTCCTAAATATTTCCACATGTGGACACACTCTTTCCAGAAAAAGAGTGCCTTGTTCCTGTTTATTTTAATCCACTTATCCCATAATGGATTAAGACAAACAGGAGCAAGGCACTCTTATTCTGGAATGAGCAAGTTCGCATGTGAAATTATTCAGGTGTAGTTATTTCACTTTAAGTTCACAACGTATCTGAATTTACTTCCTCTCCTAACAAGTCAAGTGGCATCAGTACTTCCTTTGAGACTTTAGTCTACATTTTTTAAAAGTATAAAGTTAAACTTGGCCAGTTTCTCATGGCCAAGAGCATTCAGTTTTACAATTTGTTTACACTAGAAAGTAATGTGCTCAAATGTTTTCAATCCAGGAAACCATAGGACAGATACGTTTGCATTACTGTGTATTAGTTATTTGTTGAATGCTGAGTATGGGCTCAGTATTGTACAGCCCACAGGTGCACTCTATCCCAAAGAATTCATAGTCTAAATATGTCTGAAAACATTAGATCTGTACCTCCAACATTTGGTGCATGTTAGCCCAGTTGGCAATCTATGCTCTGGAGAGGTCCGGGAGTGGAATAATAGAGGAGTTGCAGTGCAGGATTCAATTGCATTGGCATAAACGTGTAAGGAAGTTTATGCACCTTTTTCCCAAATTATGACTGGCTGAGCATGCAATTATTCCCTTGCTTTAATAAGCAATACATTCACTAAAAGAACATTAATTGCAAAAATCCTACCTACCCAGACTAACATCATCATTCTGGAACCTTTCAATATGGTGCATTACTGCCGAATGTTTCGACTTCAGTTAGCAATTGTTGAATTTCAAGATGATACATGAGTATACTGTTAGTTATGTGACTGATTTCAAATATATATGGGCAGGTCATCTGGCTAGGGCTGACTGTTTTTTTTGAGATTGGAGATGGGGTAAACTGATACTTAATGCAGGATGCTCAAAATGTAATTCCAAACTTTTGGGGGTTGAGGCAAAACAGGGATGTCCTTTTGACTTGTTCTTTTAAATGAAATCACAGCCATAAAGTGATTTCTATGACCTATACAATAGTCACTGCACTGCATTTTATTCTACCACTTTACACTTTCGTTTATGAGCTAGCCTGAGGTTTCACTCAGGCAAGAAGCACTATAACCATTAATGAGATGATGCTGTTAATCTTTGTGAGATATGGAAGGCGAGCCATTGTAGCTGTTAGATTAGCACCAAGTTTCTTTAGATGAACTTTCCAACATGTGCAGAACTACTGAACAGGGAGGCACCTCTTGCAAACTTACAAATGTGGGGCTTAATGTGATAGACCCAAAATTGGGGCTGAGGGGGACAGAAACAATCATCCATCCAGGAAATGTCAAATGCTGTGGGATTCCTTCCTTTAATGACAATAATGTGTTTTTTTTATAGTCCTAGTTTCATAATTCTTTATTTCCGATTTAAATAATTTTTAACAATGAAAGTGAGGAGGACACCAAATTTTGGTGGAATGTAGATAGCTATAGTTTTGTGACTAACATGAGTGACATCACTTGTTAAGTACATTGGACAGGTATGACTAGAGCTGGGGACAGAATTAGAAAAATAAATGAGGCTTCGTGGCTGAATCAACATGTAAGAAAAAAGCCCTACAATCCCACTTGGCCCACAGGATGATACTCTGCCCTCAGGAACTAGGTGAGGACAAAACATAAATCTCAAACCATCAATATATTCATGTTACAGAGTGCTGGCCAGGAGATCCTGAGCCAGCCCTCTGTTAGCCCAGCTCCAATTAAGAAGCATTAAATGGGGCTGGCTGAGTATGCCACGCCTAATTGATAGACAGGAAGCACCCGCAGGCCATATTATCCAGGGGGCTATCTAGGGCTAGTAGGAAGGAAAGGGAGGAGCCAAGGGCTGTGTGTCCCTGCTTGCTGGAGAAGCGAGCTATCTCCCAGGTTGCTAGTTTGGAGCAGTCTGTAAATAGAAGGCGGTGGGATCTGACACTGTAAATAAAAGGCACTGGTGATTGCACCCAGGAGAGGTCTCTGGTTGATTTCTGGGCGCAGGAGTCCCAAAGTGCGAGGACCTCGTTACAATTCAAAATTAGATTTAGATGAGTTTTAATCCTCAGTGGTTGGCTCTATTTCTGGTCAAAACCAAAAGTGTTCATGGACTTTTCACTAAACCTGGATACTTTTTTTTTTTTTTTTGCGTTCTCTGGAGATCTGTGAACTTTGAAACTACAGTTTGTCAGTGCACTTCAGGTTTAAACTGTAAGTCTAGAGGAAAAAGAAGAGGGTTTTTTCTCTTGTCTGTTGGATAAGCCTACCACAATTAAATAGACTCACCAGAAGACACTTCTTCATTTGATACTTCGGTGGGCTGAGAGAGAAGACTATTATTTTATCTAACCTGTCTAATCCCTGGAAAAATCATCAGAAAAAATAAAACAAAATCATAACTTCTGTGCTTGTCTGAACATGATACCCAAGGGCCTAGATTAGCACATTGTTATGAGTTCTGTCAGTTATTGGAAACAAACTGTGTGATAAATTAGCCTTGTGAATAGGCAAAGACACCACACCACTGTCTCAAGAAAGCACCTGCACACTCTGTTAGTGTAGAACCTCCTTCCTTTTCCTTGCCTGAATGACAAAACATTCAAACTCACCCTAACCTTTCTCAAGAGCTTGACTTTTTCCCACACATTCTTCCTGTGAGTCCCACTGTGTCCAAGTCCTTTTTTACTCAGAGAGCTACCCAAATCTTTTATATCCTGGACTAATGTTAATAATCCCCGTCTGTTCTGGCTTCCACTATGAACCTGCATGCTTCAGTAGAAAAGACCTAGTTGCTTTGCAGAGTCCTAAACCTTGATATCCTGTTCATTCCTTTTCAAATGCATCCTATATTCACAAAGAGAGAGAGAGAGAGTTTTGCAAATGAAAAGTTCCCTGAGTCTATTCTCATTCAGTGCAACTGTATCCTGCACTGTATTGGCTCAATCTCCATTATCTCCTAGTCACCTTGTCCACATATGTCTCTTCTTGATAGCTACTTTTTCCTGGCATTGCACCACTGTTGCAGCAGCCACCTTACTCCCCCATGTATAATGAGGGTGGAGGTTACCATGCTATCTGAGTAAGAAGGGATGGGGGACTCACAGGAAAGTCACTCTCAGGAGAAAGCCTAGGCTGAGGTTGGATGTGATGTCATTCAAGCACACCCCAGGAAGAAGAAGGATGTTACACAATAATAGAGTGTTCATGTATTTTGTTCAGAAAGTGGCACGGAAATTTTAGTGGACAGTTTTTGGAGATTTAATCCATGATTGTCTTGGAGTCCAAGAAAATGTCACTTCCCATTCAGTGGAACTCTTCTATGTGGTTTGCTTATTTATTAGTAAGTTCTGGCTTTGTTTGCATGCAAATGAAGTCACTTTATTTTCTTCCCACTCTCTACCATATTTTCTATTTACTTTAGACAAGAACACTTTTTATTATTATTTTTTTATTTGTAGGTGTATTTATAAATTAAATTTTTTTTTAGGTTCTCCAAATTGCTGTCCTGAAGAGCACTGTTAGTGGTGATAGTCACAGGTTCTTGTTCTACAATAGAATGATCTAATAACACAGACCAGAGTCTCTAACTTTTGGGGGCTTGCATATGTAGAAAGAATCCACAATTTACAATGTCTAATGATAGATATCTACTTACTAAGCTACTTAATAGGTGTATTTCTTCTGTCTCTGATGTTTTGTATCATTTTTATAAATTTAGAAATTAAAACAAACAAAAAATCACTTGACCAATCACTTAGTGTTTCCTATAAAGAAACTTTTTGGGATATTCAATTATTTTAAACGTATTTTGATTTGCAAAGCTATTAATCTAGTATTATATCTTTGAGGATAAGGATCACATGAAGATGAGAATATAACTTTTTAAGTATGTAATTATAAACTGAAATGGGAGAAAAGCAATTTGGTCATTTAACTCTTAGGTAATATTGCTCTGGTGCTTCTTAACTATACTGAATACAACTGACTGTCCTGGAGCCTAGATCATATTTAAATATGTTTGTGATAATTTTTACTGTTATTTTTAAGGACAGTGCCTAAATTATCCAATCCTTAGAATGGTTTAGGGATTAAGTTAACTTTGGATCTGTCCTGCAGCTGTAGTTCGTCATCTTTGAACGTTTCATTTTGGAGGGATGGCGAATGACAGAATTCTTTTCTTCAAGCATCTCTGTTGAAGCTGCTTTTATTAGGACTATTTATGTAGTGCCATTGGTAGACATGGCACGTTAGAGATATATAAAAAATAAGACATGGTCCCTGTTAACATAATTTTTACTCTTTCTTTTCCATATCCAGACACAGTTTTGCAAACTCGTGCAATGTTATTGCAAGTGTCATGATCTGTTATATTTCTTAAAGCCCCAACTCCTGGAGTCAAGTGATTACATAAAATAGTAAGTTTCTAGCTCTCATGATTGCAGAGTAAACCCTGAAAATATGAACTGAGTGTACCCTAAAGGCTGAGAAATCAGAATGCACATTTATTATTATTTTTTAAAAAGCATTATTTTTAAGCCAATCTCATGATTTTTGAAGGGGCCTCACTTGATTTTTGAGTGCATGGTATTGAAAATGTTATTAGACATTGTTTATGTACCCAGGCACAAACATGTATCAGCCTTGAATAAATATCTGAAAGCTGTTTAATTCTATATGTGATAAGAGAAAGGATCTAATCAAGACAAACTGCAGAGCAGAGAAGTCTACTGCTTTGTTGGTCCTTTCATTATAGGACTTAAATTGTGGATGAGGCTTGTTTTAGGCAACTAGCTGGTGGTTTGAATTTTTTACAAATATCAGAGATTGTATTTTGTTAGCCTCACCCAAAGTCACCTTTGGTTTATGTTTGCTGTGGCTGTTCATGACGAGGAGAATGTTAAATATGCTTTTTTTTTTTTTTTTTTTTTTAAGAATATGTGAGCACTCCCTTTCAGATATGTGTCATATACATTTTGCACAGAAGGGCATGTTTGTATTAACCACAAAATTACTAGGTTAGCAAAAATTAAGCATTTGAGTAACAGTACCTAGATAAGGAAAAAGAAGTGGCAACTGGCTTTGCAACCATGATCCAGTTACCTGGCAACTGAGATACAGAAGCCAATGTAGTCTCTACAGTCCTAACTGTGAAATATTTCTGAATATGGCCCAGTTATATGATATAAAATCTGACACTTCATGTTGTTTGTTGTGTAGGAGAAACCCACGGCCATTAAAGTATGATGTAAAGGGAAGACATGTAAACTGCTATATTGACTAAAAATTTGAAGCTGTGCAAACTTGTCTCAAAATGCTGGCGTTTGTTTTTCTTTTTTTCCAGACACTGACCTTTTCTCAATGATAGTTTGAGAATTTATCAGCCAAAGGGACACCATTTTTAATGGAATTTGTCATTAAGATGTAATTAATATACCAGCTATTCCAAATATTACTTAAAGTAGAAAGCACTGCTCATGCCTTGTAGGGGGAATGTAAGGCTATATTAGTCCCGGATCCACCAGCTGAGCACACACCAACTGAATTGGTTATATGACTACCAGGCCGACTCTGGGGATATGTTGTGTTCTTACATGAGGAGGTGAGTGGGATACCAAGTTGTTGGTGCATTTCTTCCTAGATAGATTCTGTGCTAGCACCATACCATCTGCTTCTCGCTGGCTAATAGCTCTGTTGGGACCCAGATCCCAGGCAACTAAATTCAAATAGTTCTGTTAGGTAATACATCTTTTATCAATTTTCTACCACAGACCATACACCACGAAGTTAATTCTGTCCCCTTAGGCCTGCTAGCCTTCCATCAATCACTTTGACTGCCCTACTTCATACACCCATTTATCAAATGACTCTCTCCCTAAACAACCAAGTCCTGGTGGTAGGAAAAAATATTCTGGTGTGTGCAGAAGAACTAAGGGTGACAGAGTTGAGATTGTAGTGAATGTAGTTTAGTGAGATTGTAGTGTATGTCATATACAGTAGCTGTGCTAATACTCACATCTCTGTATATATCCTCTTCTCCTTCACCCACAATGAGGTGGCTTAACTTTGCATTTCTTACTGTTGTGGGTTTGTGTCAGGCCTGCTATGTGTGCAGCAACCCTAATTGCTTCAGGACAATTTTTTTGTGTTGTTAATGTTATGGCAGATAACCAAGTGGTGCTGTTCTGCACAGTCCTCCAAGTTTTTTTCTTATCACAAGACATGCTGATGGTGAGCGTTGGGGGTAGAGAGGCGGGGCGGGATAGTGCTGTTTTGTTACACAGTGTTCTGGTTAGAAGGTACTGTGCCAGTGGCAGGAGATCTGTGGCTTTGTCTTTGACTGGAGTCCTCTTTTGAGGTAGAGGGGCTCCTTAGGGACCAGACATTGGGGTTGGTCTGAGATTTGTAAAAGAAGGCATTGCCAGCATGCTGTTTGTGACTACCTCCATTCCAGGTCTAGTGTTCATGTACACAAAAACAATTTATACTTTAAAATATACCCTGACTCCTCCACTAAGAAGCCATCCTTCAATGTCCTGTATCATCACTGAAGCTGCTTTATACCAGCTGAAGATCTGGCCTATACATTTTAAAAATAAATAATATTTAACTATTAATAGTCCTATCTCACCCGCACTCATATTTTGGTCGAAGTAGCCATGTAATTTGAAACGTACGTGTCCGATAGGAAATAAATTGATTTAGCATAGTAGGGAAGTCAATTTAGCATCATTCTTGACCACCACACCTGTTGTTCTAACTGGTCTGAAAGGACTCCAGAGTTCAAAATATTTGAATACAGTTGAAATATGGAGTCTTATAGGTAACAACAACAACAACAAAAAAAGATAAAGAATTGACCAGCGACTTTGAAAGGTTGCAATAATAAAATATATTGCATATGACTAGAGGACATAAAGTGCAAAGTCGTTTTTAATAGAAAAAATACTTATTAGGCTTGATTACATATAGTAGTTTCTTGACTCTTTGGTTAGTTAGTTAGTTATTTTAGAGACCATGGCCATTCAGGTGGTTTTCTTTGGTCTTTGTGACCTTTGTCTAAATGTTTTTGTTTTATCTGAGGGTTGTCATAAGATCCCTTCAGAATTCGTTAGCAGTAACTGGCAGATAAAGCCCCTCCTGGACGCTGAGAAGCATCACATTTATAAACCGTATATCTTCCCGATCGGTTATAAGAGTTTGGATCCAAACTCAGAAGTCAAATCTTTATAGCTGCTAACTGCACAATCAGCTATTGTGGAGTAGTAATATTTTAGTGTTTTTATTTTAATATATTCTGCAAGAACATAGAAATGAAATCATTCACATGTAGAAGTACAGAAACGTATTCATTTGGATCTCTGTTATACAAACTGATCATGTGGTAGACTACACAGGTTCAGAGGAACAGTACTTCGTTCCCTTGTCTTTTGAAACTTTTTTGTCTTTAGGCATAGAGCTTAAATGCCTTTTTGTCCATTACATTCTGAAATTTTTGTTCGTATTTTATATAGCTGCAGAATACAGGCACATTCTTTTGACTTCTGTCTGACCACAGGCATCTCATGATCCCCATAGGCTTAGCAAATGTTTGTTTTTTCTCGTTACATGATTTATTTTTTCTCTAAAACAATAAAATGAAATAAAATAAATGAGCTATTTAATGGCACAAATCCTAAGATAATAAATCTAAAGAACAAAGTTTAATGATTCTGCATTATAGGACACGATGACTGGGAGTCTGGAGACCTATTTCCATCTGTGCACTGACTCGCTGTGTGAACTGGGGCAAGTCATTTAAGAACTCTGCCTCATTTTCCCTGTCTGTAAGATGGTGGTGATATTCACCTTTGTAAAGTGATTTGAGAGTCATGGAGGAAACCTGCTATAAAGGGTCATGTATTAATAGTAGTAAAGTACTTTTTTGCAGCTCTAAGGCTTCCCATGCTGACATCCTTATTATGCAATAGGATATTTTAATAGAAAGGAGAAGTCATTGCAGGACTGTGGATAAAGGAAAAATCTTTCTCCTGTCATTACTATTGCAGGAGCATATTCATCTAAAAACTTGCCTAGCTTTTACACCTCAAATGTTAGACTTTGCAAAGTCCCCTCACTCAAGAAAGAAGGAAGGAAGGAAAGAAAGAAAGAAAAATTCTACATTTTACAGAATTGCAAATGCCAGGTTATACTGAATTGAGCTCTGAAGTCTGAATTGTAAAATAACATCTTAAATTGCAAAGCAGAAAAAGAAAATATGTTTACGTCACCAATATGTGCTGGGTTCCCCCACTTCGACAGAGAGAGGCCTTCATTACGGGCTAAGAGGAACAGGTTACTTTTCACTTGTTTATGTTCTGACTGTCATATGGAGCTGGCTTATTAAAGCTCAGATACGATCTTGTTTTCCTGTCTTATATGGCACAGTTTTCAAATTTATTTTTACTTAGATATTAAAAAAAATAAAGTTCTTGCCATATACCATAGGAAAATGAGAAGTTATCTGAGCCCTAAAACCAACTCCATATGCCATCAGATTTCTCTGGTATAAAATATTATTATTATTTGTATTACAGTGAGACCTACAGGACTCAGTCAAGATCCCATTGTACTAAATACATAGTAAGAGACAGTCTCTGTCTGAAGAGCTTACAGTTTAGACAAAACAAAGGTAGGAGGGAAAACAGAGGCTTTGAGAGGCAAATGATACTAACAACAGGTTAGTGTCAGGGCTGGGAATAGGACTCTGCTCTCCTGAGTCCCATGAATGGGCTCATGCTGCCTTGCTGTGATATTGAAGTACACTGTACTCTGTGGCATCACATCTGAGCATTATCAGATTGCAGGACATCAAATAGTAGTAAAAGATACTGTTTTATTGTTGGAATGTAGACTGGCTTCCTAACCTGGTTAGAAAGAGTAGTCAGCATGCTATTGTGGTTCTTATCATTATTTTGTTATTATAACACCTTAGCTTTATAGAGAAAAACCCATATTAGAGGGGGAAAAAAATTTCGCTTCATAGTTGATCCTTAAAATCTGTATATATGATGTACAAGGATTTGCAAGGCATTTTAAAAACTCTGAAGAGGGTAAATTTACGTGGGAAAAAAGCCAGAAGAATGTAAAAATTATGTTTTTGAACAAGCTGATCTGGGAATCCCATTCAGCATTCTGTTACTGTGGATGACCAGTGGTGGATAAGAAGCGATTGTTTAGCAAGGTAGAAAAAATTACCTGTAATGTCTTGTATGAGTGAAGAGCACATTTTAATGGTCTGCATTCTTTTTTAATGTGCTAGAATGTGTATACTTTTGATTTCTTTTACTTATTTTCTATTCATTTGCTTTATAGGTAAGTACCATTTATGCAGAAATACATAGTTGGGTAAGTGTTTGCTCTGTGCTCTTTTTGATGACTCACATATACGATGAGCACATTTGAATAATGTTTAACATTTTGAAAATTTTTACCAGTGCTATCAGTAATTTATATTATGAATAGAGGGCCTGATCTAATGGCTATTGAAGCCTTTCCACTGACTTCATTGGGCTTTGGATCAGGGCTATAGGGACCGTCTCTCAAACTGGATCTTTCTCTTCCTCTTTGTTAATATGAAGCCTGTGGATAAGTGATAAGAATGTTTTCTAGTCTTTTTCATTTCTGTGAAAGCTTTGACTGCTTAGAACCACTGTAAAATTCTTAGTCAATTGATTTATGAAGTTTTTAATTATTAATGTTAATATTGACATAGTTTCTTATTCCTGTCATAAAGCATAATGCAGACCTGATGTATAATTCTGTGGAATATTATCAATTCAGAAAATTAAACTTCACACCTGTATTATGCTTTATGGCAGTAATATTGTAATAATAGAGCTGGTAGTACCTACCCACACAAATGTTATGAGGCTAAAGTTAATTAATGCTGGAAAAACACTGAGATCCTTGGATGGAAATTGTTAAATACATGTATGTTTTTATAATATTACTGGTCTCTCAAACTCAATTCTGGAGATGCCTCCAAATATCATAAGACATCACTTGCATGAGACACAGGAAACACATTGACCTTGCTTACGGATGATCTGCATTTGTGAGTCCCCATGTTTCCTCAATACCTATTGAATTCCTTGAGAGAAAGAGCATTTAGCACCTCACGCACCAGGCCCTCTAGAATTTCAGAAATGATTGACAGGTTATGCTCTAAAATATATCAAGATTGTTGGAGCTGTTAGCACATTTGTACATTATCTGTGTAGTTACTTAAATTCTCCATTCTGTTGTCAGCACTGTTTCTACTCAACTTTGAATACTAAACACTGTAAAGTACAAAATGAAAGTATAGAAAATCTAGAAACAGTTCTGCTTTATTTGAAATGTTTACTGTGAAATGTCTCAAGCATGGATTTACCAGACATGTTTGACAATACTAACTCATCCTACATTAAATTTAGTTAATTTTGGATTTTTACTTATCCAAATGTGAATATGTTTAGACATTTAAATTCACTCCTTTATACTGCATTTTCCAAGAGTATATGGAATGTTATTAAACTTGTGTTCTCTGTGCTGATTTGAAAAGGTCAGAGGTTTTGCATGGAGTTAATGATGAGTAATTAATATCGTTCCTCTCTATGATGCTTTGCTGTTGTTTGTAACCTAGCAATGAAAGCAATTTATAAACAGTGTTACTGCCTTGTTGTTTTTCCCTTTGCGTCAGACCCGTGCTATAATGTATCTAGTTCATTTAGTATTTTTCGGTAGGGTAGTGTGGGATTGGTAAACGGTGGTTATACTTTCCTGTTCTTTTCCACAACTCAGGTGAAGTTGTAATCTGAAAAGTCAGTGTGTGTGTGTGTGTGTGTGTGTGTTTTCCCCTTATTTATAGTCTGTCTCCTTTGCTCAGTTTACAATGAATATATGACTTTTTTCTAACTGCCAGCCATGAAAACTGAGCTTAGGGTCTGAAAGGGTTCTTTCTGTCAGGTACATCACCTTAAATAATTAGGGTTGCAAGGTGTCTGGTTTTTGACTGGAACGCCCGGTCAAAAAGGGACCCTGGTGGCTCCGGTCAGTATCGCTGACCAAGCCATTAAAAGTCCGGTTGGCAGCGCAGCTGGGCTAAGGCAGGCTCCCTACCTGCCCAGCTCTGCGTGGCTCCTGGAAACAGCAGCATATCCCCCCTCTGGCTCCTGTGTGGCCAGGTAGCTCCTACACGGAGGTGTGGCCAGGCGGCTCCTACATGGAGGTGCGGCCAGGCGGCTTCTATGCGGAGTCGCTGCCCCCATCCCAAGCTCCAGCTCTGCAGTTCCCATTGGCCAGGAACTGCTGCCAATGGGAGCTGTGGGACGGTGCCTGCAGCTGTGGCAGGGTGCAGACCTGCCTGGCCATGCCTCCATGTAGGAGCCAGAGGGGGGACATGCCGCTGCTTCTGGGAGCTACTTCAGATAAGCGCTGCCTGGAACCTGCACTCCTCCCTCCCTCCCAGGCCCCAACCCTGATCCCGGTCCCATCCTGTAGCACTCTCCTGTACCCCAAACTCCTCATCCCCAACTCCACCCCAGAGTCTCCCCCCCCCAGCCAGAGCTCTCATCCCCCCCCAGTCCGGAGTCCCCTCCTGCATGCCAAATCCCTGATCCCCACACCCCCAGCTAGAGCCCTCATCCCATCCCCCACACCCCAACCCCTTGCCCCAGCCATGAGTCTCCTCCCACACCCTGAACCCTTCATTTTTGGACCCACCCCAGAACCCGCACCCCCCTCCCATAACCCAACCCCCTGCCCCAGTCCAGAGCTCCCTCTTGCATCCTGAACCTGGCCCCACCCCAGAACCCGCACCCTCAGCCCAGAGCCTGTACCCCCTCCCATATCCCAACCCCCTGCCTCAGCCTGGAGCCTGCACTCCCAGCCGGAGCCCTCGCACCCCAACCCCCTGAGCCAGCCGGATGAATATGAGCGAGTGAGTGAGGGTGGGGAGAGTGAGCGACAGAGGGGATGGAGTGAGCAGGGGGTGGGGGCTCGGAGGAGGGGTGGGGCAGGGGCAGCAAGGGTGTTTGGTTTTTTGCGAGTAGAAAGTTGGCAACCCTATAAATAATAAAGATTTTGTGTGCTAATGGCTATCCTCATTTAATCCTGTACATCCCACTTGTCTTCAGTAGGGTTACACAGTTGAAGTGAGAATGGAATTTTGCCCTGGCAAGTAGAACTTAGTTAACCATTGTGTTGATGATGAATGAGACAAAAAAACCAGCATGAGACAGCTCAAGTTTTCAGTAGTTGTACTGGCTGTGTAGTACTAACATGAGTAATACAAATACACTGTTACTAAAGTGAGCAGATGTTATTCAGGATATAAGCTGTGCCATTTTTGCATAGTTTTCAAAATAGAACCATGCTTTCAGATGTGCATTCATATAGCTGCCAATGTGCTTTTATTTTATGCCCCCCCACCGCGCCCCCCCCAAAAAGACTTTTGGAAGATGGGGTAGTAATTATGTAAACATTCTTTAGAAATTATGTCTTTGTTAAATCATTACTTACAATAGCTATGACCACTGTCTCTATCTTAAGTAGAGAATGAATGGAAATCCAAGATTGTGTAGGACATTTAAAGAAATTTGCCTATACAGTATTCTGTTTCTTGAAACTGTATCAGTGTACTGTCCAGCCTCAATGGAGCATGAGGTTACGTCCTGATGCCTCAAATAGAGTACCTGAGAGTATTCTATCTGTGGACTGTAGTGAAAAGTTAGAAGATATGCTCCATTCTTCCTAGAACACAGAGGTCTTCCTACTCAAAAATCATTGTCTTCAAGATGGTGATGCTTATAATTACAAGCCAGGCATTTACTAGTGATCTCCCTAATGCTATCCCAAATGTATTAATGTTTATAAGTATTCAGAATATCTATGGATTTAGTTTTTCAGAGAACTCTTAGTATGCATTCTAGACCTCTACCACAAGTTTAGGGCCAAAATCTGCTGCTGTTAATGTTAATTTCACAAAACCTGAAAATATACTGGGCACTTTAAAGTCAGAAACAAAAATCAGGGCCTTGAAGAATTTAGTCAAACAGATTGAAATCAGTGAATTTTTTTTTCAATTCAGAACTGTAAAATTTGGTCTGTTGTATTTAAAAGTAAATTTTCTCTTTAGGGAACTGTTTCTTGTCACCCTGAATAACCATATGGACCTATTAATTAAATAAGTTATTTCATCCTGTGTAGCACAAATTAAAAACCTTCAGGGGATAACTGATATTTTGTTTCTTGTACAAGAAAACAGATGTGGTTTGTAATACAATTATTATTCCCCTTACCATTTTCATAGGAGTTTGGTTATTAGCCAAAGAACAGATGTTTTAACTATACTATATATATATTTAATGTCCTCTAAAATTTATCTTTACTGAAAATAATTGTTTTTATATCAATCAATTCACAACACTCCGTGAGTGTGTCATTTTGTAGGTAAGCTATGGGATCTGAAATATTTCTTAATCATTTGAAAATGCTGGTTGCTCAGATTCAAGAAACCAGACCAACTAGAGAAATCTCAATATTAATATCTACACTTCACTCTCTCTGGTCACTCAATAACAGACCTAAAAGTAGCAATTCTTCAACAAAAAAACCCTCCAAAAACAGACTCCTACGTGAAACTGCAGAACTGGAATTAACTTGCAAACTGGACACCATCAGATTAGGCCTGAATAAAGACTGCAAGTGGTTGGGTCATTACAAAACCTAAACCTAATTTCTCCAATACTAATTTCCGCCTACTGTTACTCACACCTTCTTGTCAACTGTCTGAAATGGGCCACTCTCATTACCACTTCAAAAGTTATTTTTCCTCCCTTGGTATCCTGCTGTTAATTGAATTGTCTCCTTAGACTGACCTCACACTTGGTAAAGCAACTCCCATCCTTTCATGTATTTATACCTGCTCCTGTATTTTCCATTCCATGCATCTGATGAAGTGGTTTCTAGGCCATGAAAGCTTATGCCCAAATAAATTTGTTAGTCTCTAATGTGCCACAAGGACTTCTCGTTGTTTTTGCTGATACAGACTAACACGGATACCACTCTGAAATATCTATACTGTTACAAGAATCTCTGCAGAAAAACATTAGCTTTTAAGCAGTATTAAAAATTGCATTTGTTACATGTAATTTCCTGGAGTTAAGTTGGAACAACCCTTGGAGTTACTAGCCTGAAAGGTAGCATTATTTATCAATCCTGTCAATCCCAACAGATGTTCTGTATTTAGTGAAACTTAGTCCAAATTTAAATTACAAAATATTTTTTGTTCATTTATTTTCCTGGGGACAAACACATAAACCTTAAAAAAGAATCTTTAAGTTTTTTATTGTTTAAAACTTTATTTTCAGGAGTTTGCAGTATTATTCTTTATGTGAGTAATAGGACACCATGAAATTATCTAAAGCCCCAGTTGAGCATGGGACTTGCACAGATGTTTAATTTCATCCCTAGATCAGCATTTAAGCAAGTGCTTAAATTCAGTGAGGTTTAAGCATATTCTTAAATGCTGTGCTGAATAAGCATGGATTTAAGCATATACTTAAGTGTTTTGCTGAACAGGGACTTTTATTAGATATAATTTTAATTTTGCTTGGGAAAAAGAGGGTTACAATTCTGTATTGTTAGTGGGGTAGACTTCTAGATGGGTTTCTAAAAGTTATTGCTCAGGAATTAGGTAAATACTGTCAAAGATGAATTTATATTACCCAGGGTAAATCTATAGCTACTGAAGTTTAAAAGAATTTTGGTGCTGTACAATGAGTCTCATACTAAGAATAGTCAGTTTCCTGAGCAATACAACAGAGTTAGTCAATAACATTACAGTGTAATGTAACTCATTACCCAGCATAGTTGCATGTGGTAAATCGTGGGTAAGATCAAACAAAACATAGATAACATCTATTAGATATTATGATGCGTCTTGAAACATGATTTGTTTTGGTGCGAGTGTGTGTTTTTATGTTAATAAAAGAACACAGTCCTGAGTGTAAGTGTAATATAATACACTGTCATATTGATATGATCTGTTAGATTATAGTGTTGAGTGGTCTTGACATACACCAATATGAATAGGTTTCAGAGTGGTAGCTGTGTTAGTCTGTATCAGCAAAAACAACAAGGAGTCTTTCTGGCACTTTAGAGACTAACACATTTATATGGGCATAAGCTTTCGTGGGCCAAACCCCACTTCATCAGATGAAGTGGGTTTTAGTCCATGAAAATTTATGCCCAAATAAATTTGCTAATCTCTAAAGTGCCACAAGGACTCTTCATTGTTTTTACCAACATGAATGAGAATTTGATGTCCTATGGCCTGTCTTCACTGCAATTGAGTTTCTCTATTTAAAATAGCCTAATTTGAGTGATTATATCCACACTGCAAAAACATTTGAAACAACACTTGAGCTATTCCGATTGATTGGATTAGCAGCTGATGATTTGTGCTAACTTCAGTTGTAGGTTGTAGCTTTCTCTCCACTGCATTACTAGTGAGGGTCAGCAGCATTCGAACTTCAGCCCATACTCCCTGATGGGCTAGCTAGTTTAAGTTTAAACCACAACTCAACTCAAGCTAGAGATTTTTGTGTGTGCACGGGTGTTGGATTGAGGGTATGTAGCGGGGTGGACACCTGCTCCTGCCCTGAGGGGTTTGGAACAGCCTTGGGAGAAGGATGTTCCAGGGAGAAGCAGCTACTGGGCTGATTGGGGAAACAGCTGCAGCTGGGCCACGCCCCAATCAGGCCCCAGCTGGCCCTATAAAGGCTGGGGAGCCAGGAGCTCAGACAGAGTCTGTCTCTGAGTGCAGAGCGAGAAGGGCCTGGCTGTAGGGAGCTAAGACAGTACCTGAGTGGAGCAGGGCTGGGGAAAGGCTGAGAAGCTGGGGAGCTCCAGCCTGGAAAGCCCCAGGCTGTGGCCTAGTATTAGGCGAAGGGGTACTGGGGGTTGCAGAGGGCAGCCCAGGGCTAGGCCAAGGCAGCAGGTCCAAACCCAACCTTGCCAATGATGAGTGGCCTATACTGCAGTCTGCCCCAGGAACAGGAGCTAATTGGTGACTGGCAGTGGCCTTACACTGAGGCGAGGTGGGGTTAGTGGATAGGGGTTCCCCTGGGAGGGGAGACCTAGCATGTGTGAGTTCTGCCAGGGGGCAGCACCCAGATCAAGGGGCACCGGGGTCCTGGGAGGGACATGGGGCCCAGTAGAGGACAAGGCGGATCACCGGCCTGCAGAGGGCGCTCCGGAGGCTGGGTCGAGGTGATTCCCAGGGGTGAGTCCGGCCCCCTTACAGGGTAACACTTGAATTACACCTGGAGCCAACACTGCAGTGAATTTAAACCCTTAGAGATTCATACACTATCTAATATGCTGTGATGGGAATAAAACTTGAGACCCTCTGGAAAGAAATAATCTGATAAGGAAAGGATGTTGACTTGGAAACAATTATAGAACATATTGTTGCATAACTTTATAGATTGTAATCCGTAATTTGAGTATTAGAACCTAATTTCTTATGCTTCCTAGATGTCAGATATAAAACCCTAAGCATTGATGTTCTAGAATCCCAAGGAAAGATATTAGGCAGCATTGATTGTTTTGTTTGGTTTTGTGCCCCATATTTAAAAAAAAAAAGTTACAAGCCAGAAAAGCAGTCACCCCTTCTTGTCAACTGTTGGGAATGGGCCACATCCACCCTGAATGAATCAGCCTCGTTAGCATTGACCCCCCCACACACACGATAAGGCTACTCCCATCTTTTCATGTGCTATATATTTATACCTACCTACTATATTTTTCACTCCATGCATCTGATGAAGTGGGTTATAATAGCCCATGAAAGCTTATGCCCAAATAAATTTGTTAGTCTCTAAGGTGCCGCAAGGACTCCTCGTTGTTTTTGCTGATACAGACTAACATGGGTACCCCTCTGAAGCTTTATGATGGTCACTCATTGCTAATATGCATTGTAACCTCCTCATTTTAAGGGATTCATAACTTGAATATAAACATTAATCCTAATTGAATCTTTGCAAAACAATACATATAAATAAATGGGGGCCTAATTCTCTTTCAACATAGGTGTAAGCTAGAAATAACACAATATAATAACACTGGCATGTACTGGTTGTAATTTGGAGGAGAATTAGGCTTAAAGTATGTGAGTAACTTTTGGAGGAGGTAAAATTTAGAACAATTGGAATGTTTATATTGAATCAAAGGGCAAAAAAAGAAAGAGAGAAGATTTCTGGCTTTTCAGATTTGTCTAGCTTAAATAGATGATTATATGAAATTTGCAAGACACCAGTATTTACTTGTATGTAGTGCCCATTATGTGGTGGTGGTCTTCTTTCACCTACACCCACTCCACAAACAAATAAATCAGCAGTTATAAGTATCAGAAGTGAAAGGTTAATTTGCTCATATACATAAATTTATTAACATGAATAAAAGCTTCCTCTTAAACATTTGCATGAAAAAATATATTTTCACAAATTTTTGTGAAAAATCACAACAACAAAAGTGAGCATGTTCATATTTTTCTGTCAGATACAATTCAGATTTAGCAAATGTAGTTGCAATTACTTTTTCTTACCGTTTAACTAATTCTAATTAGCATTAAGCTTTGAGAAAGCCAACCCTGGAAAGCCACGTAGAGATGTTGTCTGAAGCCACAGACCTGCTTTTCTGATGAAGAAAGCTATTAGAAAGCAGAACAGAAAGGAATGCATAAGACTTAGGCTATGTCTACACTACCGCGGTAAGTTGACCTATGCCTCGCAACTCCAGCTACGTGAATAACATAGCTGGAGTTGACGTACCTTAGGTCGAGTTACTGCGGGGGTCTCCTGTTGATTTACCTTACTCTTCTCATCGGGGTCAGAGTACGGGGTCAACAGAAGAGCCATCTGCAGTCGATTTGGCGGGTCTTTATTAGACCCGCTAAATCGACCGCCGGTGGATCGATCTCAGAGCGTCGATCCCAGCTGTAGTGTAGACCTGCTCAGAGACTCAGCAGCTTTATGGTTCAATTCTCACTTCTGCCACAGATATCCTGTGTGGTCTTAGGCAAGTCACTTAATGTCTTTGTGCCTTGGTTCCTTATCTTTAAAACATGGATGGTACTTTCTTCCTCCCATCCTTTGTCTTGCCTTTTTTGATGGCAAACTCTTTGTAGCAAGAATTCTGTCTCACTATTTGTTTGCACAATGGGAGTCTGGAGTAACATTTTCAAAAGTGGGTTTAGACACTTAAGAATGGTTATACTGGTCCATCTAGCCCAATATCCTGTCTTCTGATGGTGACCAATGCCAGATGCTTCAGAGGGAGTGAACAGAACAGGGCAATCATTCTGTGATCCATCCCCTGTCATCCAGTCCCAGTATCTAGCAGTATAAGGCTTAGGGACACCCAGAGCATAGGGTTGCATCCCTGACCATCTTAGCTAATAGCCATTGATGGACCTATCCTCCATGAACTTATATAGCTCTTTTTTCAACACTGTTATATTTTTGGCCTTCACAACATCCCCTGGCAATGAGTTCCACAGGTTGACTGTGCAGTGTTAGTTTTGTTTGTTTTAAACTTGCTGCCTATTTTCATTGTGTGGCCCCCTAGTTCTTGTGTTATGTGAAGGAGTAAATAACACTTTCTTATTCACTTTCTCCACACCGTTTGTGATTTTGTAGACTTCTATCATATCCTTCCTCCCCCTTAGTCATCTCCAAGCTGGTTTGTTTCAGTTAGGTATACTGTTAGTGTAATCTTGTTTCTCTACAAAGAATGTACACATGGTCCTGTTTCCTGAACGCAACAGTAATAAACAGCAGCAGGAAGTTTCCTTGTTCAGAAATTCCCAAGTCTGCCACTCTAGTGAACTCTGTGGCCAAGAAATTCTGCCAGTCTGCTTTTACTCTCAGGATTATACTCAAACTCCTTTTCTGGCTTCTTTACCAAAACACAGCTTGCAAACCAGCATCCCAGCCCCACGTTTGCAAACAGGAAATCCCTGTTAATCTACCTGGGTTCAATCTGCTCAGGCTGACCACGTGGTTAGTGCCTCATGTATTTACCTCTGTTAATTCCTCATTCTACTGAGGCTGAAAGACAGTCTTGGCACACCCATTGGCATTAATGAGGTCGGTGATTGCCTTTGGAAAGGACACACACCTTCCCCGCACCCGGTGGCATTAATACCTTTCAGCATAACAATAATAATAATGAAATGACTTTTGATTCAGAACGTAACTTTGGCTCCTGTTTTCTTTTTCTCAGCAACAGTCCCTTTTTTTTCCAGTGTCCTTAGTAGAATCTGCTATGCTTCTGTATTTACTAGAGTATTAGATCAAATTGCACTCATGAGCTGTATCATGTAGCCTTGTTGTACAGTACCTGTTATAAACAATGATTCTTCTGGATGTCTCCAGCCTAGAATATAAAGTGAAAAATATTTAACTTCTCAAGCTAAAACTAAGTTGACATATTAACAAGGAAGATGTCAGCATTGTTCTTATGTTCAGGTTGTTCTGGAACGTTGTCGAGCACCTGATATAGCTTGGTTAGTTATAAGCTTTGACTTTCATTCAAGCAAGCCCCTGGAACCAAAAGAACAAAAAGGAGATTTTCATTCTTAAGGGATAGTAAAACGTACAGATTTATTATTGGTAAGAACTTTTTTATACAACTTTGTTCTTTCTTGTTAGAATCAACACCATAGCATAGCTTTGAGAAAAATTGGATTCTAACAGCAGGCAATGTAGCAGCCATACTTATTTTTAATAGCTTTAGTAAAAATTGTCAAAATATAAGTACAATATATACTAATGCAAATGATACAATATTCAAATATGGCAGACAGTTACCTACAGTATGTCCGCCCCCCCAAAAAAAACCTATAATGCTCCTCTCCCCACCAAACCTGCCTGGTCCACACAAGATAGAATATGTATTTCTCTTTCATAAACTCTTCCTTTAATGACTCAGTGATGCATTTGATTGTTTAGTTTTTTTAGTAAAGAATCTGACTGTGTGAATAAACAAGCAAGTGTGTGGAGAGACTGAAAGGAAATTTCCCACACTTTGCAACATGGCGATGGGCCAAAAGGACAGTTTTGGTCTTTGCACTTACAAAGATGAGTTAAGGTGGCAGAGCTGTCACATTCTTAGTAAAAGCATATAGAATCTGCTTCTCCTGTGTGCTCCCTAGATTCATTATGAAGCATGAGTTATGCTTCAGACACAATGCCTCTGAGCGCTGCTACCAGGTGGTGTGCACCTCCCCCTCCTCCTAACACAGACTGTTTTTCACTAGCAGTTTAGCGCTAAGTGTTTATACTGTGCAAAAGTAGGGATGGGGGAAGACTGAAATAAGTGATATGATAGGTTAGTTCTAGCGATGCAGTGCTGTTCTGGTGACTCATTCTGGCAGCTAGATTAAGTGGGTGTATGGAGCTCCAACAAAGTTTGAGGGTCTCTAAGGGAAAATAAAGGCTAGGCAGTGAGAAGAAAATCTAAAACCAGATACTCCTGAGGTAGTTCAAGTTAGGGTATCTTTTATTCTTAAGAATAAATGGAGACCGCTAGCAAGGGGAGTAAGTTTTGGACACTAAGGCTTTGTCTACACTACAGAGTTCTGTCGACACTCAAAAAGTGCTATAATAAAAATCAGTATTGCATGTTCACACTCACTCCCTCAGTCAGCAGAGCACCTCCACACTTGGGGCACTAGCATTGACAGTGCGAGCAATATATTGTGGGTACCTATCCCACAGTCCAGCGTGACACTTTCTGCTGCTAGGTCTTGTGGGAAGGCGGAGCAGATCGCGGCACATCTTGGGACCGGGCTCAATGTTCCATAATGCATTGCTTTCTGTCCCAGCATTCCATGGGCTTCTGGCTTTCTTTTGTGACATTTTTCAACAACGCTTCTTTGCTGTGCACCCTGGCATCTTTGTGAGAAGGGATGGATCCTGCACTGCTATCCTATGCTCTGATAACGGTAATGAAGACATCACAGATGGCAATGCAGTTCATTGCAAAGTTCCTAATTGAAGAAGACTCCCAGTTGCCTGACATGCTCTGTAATATGGATAGGAGCAACTTTAGATTTCTTTTGGCATTCCCAGAACAGCTGCAGAGGATGGACCATCACTTTTGGGCTCAGGAAACAAGCACTGAATGGTGGGGGTGTATCGTCGTGCAGGTGTGGAATGACGAGCAGTGGCTACAGAACTTTTGGATGTGGAAAGCCATCTTCCTGGAACTGTCAGTGGTGCTCACCCTAGTACTGCGGCACAAGGACACCAGAATCAGAGCTTCCTTATTGGTAGAGAAGTGTGTGGCAATCGCTGTGGGGAAGTTGGCGACTCCAGACTGCTACCGGTCAGTCACAAATCAATTTGGAATGGAGAAGTCAACCATTGGGGCTGCATTAATGCAAGTGTGAAGGGCAATTAATCACATCCTGCTACGAAGGACCATGACACTGGGAAATGTGCATGAAATAATGGATGGCTTTGCAAAAATGGGCTTCCCTAACAGTGGATGGGCGATAGATGGCACACATTCCAATTTTGGCACCAGGCCACCTGCGACAGAGTACATCAATAGGAAGGGGTGGTACAACTTCATGGTGTTGCAGGTGTTTGTGGATAACCGTGGTCATTGTTCACTAACATCAATGTGGGGTGCATGATACACATCTTTAGGAACACCAGTTTGTATAGAAAGTTACAAGCGGGGGCTTTCTTTCCAGACCAGAATATTACATTTGGTGATGTTGAAACATCTATAGTGATCCTGAGAGACCTGGCGTACCCCTTACAGCCATGGCTCATGAGACCTTACATGGGAAACCTGGACAGCAGTAAGGAGCGGTTCAACAGGCTGAGTACGTGCTGGATGACAGTGGAATGTGCCTTTGGCAGATAAAAGGCACGCTAGCAATGCCTTTATGGTAGGTTAGACCTCAATGAGGATAATATTCCCATGGTCATGGTAGCGTGTTGTACGTTGCATAATCTTTGTGAAGCTAAGGGTGAAAGGTTTGCTCCGGGATGGAGTGTTGAGGCAGACTGCTTGGCTGCTGATTTTGAATAGCCAGATACGAGGGCTATCAGAGGAGCTCTGAGTGGGGGCGGGGCAATTAAAATCAGGGAGGCTTTGAGGCAACACTTTGAAAATGAGAACTAGTAATGTATAACTCTGTGATTGGTGCTGCAATGTTACATTACTTGTAGTTTTCCTAGGAAGCAATGGTGACATTTGGGGCCTTATATTCAAGTAAGCAAATTATTAAACTGCCTGGCAAAAATGATTGGTGGGAAAGGAGGTACCAGGGAAGGGCAGACTTTCAGACCTGTGTGTAGGTCCAGCTATCGTTCTGAATGTTGTCCAAGGGGGTAGTGAAGGGGAAACTGAGAAGTCCCAGAAATTGGAAAGGACTGTGCGGGCAGAGTTGGGGGGGGGGGCATGGAAAAGAGTTCTGAATGTGCTGCAGGGGAAGGCGGACATGCATCTGCTCAGTCTGCAGCATTAAGAACTTCAGCATCTGCGTTTGCTCCTCCATGACTTTAATCATCCGCTCAGTAGCATCCTTAACAAACTCATGTTTTTCTTTTCTGTCCTGCCTTTCAGCTTCCCTCCACTTCTTGCATTCCCTTTTTTCTGCATTGGATCTCTGCAGTACCTCCCAGAACATGTCGTCTTTGCTCCGTCTTGAGCACTTTCTTATCTGGCAAAGACGCTTGGCCAATGTGTGTGGGGTGTTCCTGAAAGCCACATCTGCCGAAGCAGAAGGAACAATGCACAGAAGCATGATTAAGTTCATACACAGTTCACAAACATTTCAGTAAAATACACCTCTGGTAATATAACAATCACTTTCTCACTGACCCTTGGCAAGCACACATCTCTGTGAACACCCAAAGCATGATGAGTGTTGGCTGGGGGTGGGGGCACTCTACATGGGGAAAGAGTACTCTGCAAGGATTGCGGTGCAGCTGAATAGGGGAAAAATTCTAAAATTCTCCCACACTTTTCCACAGGCAGAGGTCATTGTAGCAGACATCTTACCGCTGAGGGTAAGGAGGGAAGCGAGGGTACTACACACTTGTGGCTTCCACCCTGGTCCCTATGCTGCTCACCTGTGCACCATTTTAGTCCCTGCACAAGTAATTGCCAAATGGTGCAAGAAAGTTTTCTACAATGGGGCAAGGAACATAGCAGCTCTGCCAAGGAACCTTCGATTACCGAGGATTACCAAGTATCTCCAGGAAACTTTCCTAGAGATCTCTCTGGAGGATTCTTGTGAGATCTCGGCGTGAATCAACACCCTGTTCCACTGTACTGATTAGCTACACAGGGAAGTGTCCAGCACACAGAAACACAGCCAGCCATGTACATTTCTATACCCTGAACCTACCTCCGCACTACACAACCCACAGTCACTTACCAAGAGTCTCCTTTCCTACTTCTTGCTCGCTGGAGAACAATTGCTGAGACTGGCAAGACACCTCCGGAGTGGTGAACAGTTCCTGCCTGCCTGCCCCTGCCAGGAGCTCCACATCATCGTCTAACTCCACCTCTTCATCAATGACTTTGTCCTCCAGGTTAGGTCCTCTTTCTGCCGCCTCCAAGCCTGCCGAAGTTTCCATGGGGCTCTTATGGTGGAGGTGAGGTTGCCACTGAGGATAGCGTCCAGCTCCTTATAGAACTAGCAGATCTTAGGTGTAGCACTGGAATGATGGTTTGCCTCCCTTGCCTAATGGTACGCCTGCCTAAGTTCCTTTATCTTCGCTCTGTACTGCAGCGTGTCCCAATCATAGCCCTTTTCACACAAGCTTCGAGAAATCTGCCTGTAGATATCAAAATTCCTACAGCTCCAGTGCAGCTGGGACTGCACAGCCTTCTTTCCCCATATACTTAGCAGATCCAGCAGCTCCAAAGTGGTCCAAGCAGGAGAGCATTTGCTGCGATAACCTGCCATGGTCAGCTGGAAAAATGCGATGAGACCTCTCCACGCTGAGCAAACAGGAAATAGAATTTCAAAAATTCCTGAGGCTTCTAACAGGGAGGGGCAGATGATTGCTTACCTGGCTTCAGGGCAGTGGAGTTCAAACTGCTGACCAGAACAGTCACGATGGGCATTATGGGACACCTCCTGGAAGCCAATTAAAGTGATAAAATCAAGCGTGGTGTCTACACTGGCATTTTGTTGACACAATTTTTTCGCAAAAAGCCTTCTCTCTCTTTGGCGTTGTTTTATTTTGTCACTAAAATGGCATTTTTGCCACCAAAAGTCATATCGCAGTGTGAATGTATCCACTGTTTTGTCAACAAAAGCTGCCTTTTATCGACAAAACTTTGTAGTGTAGACAAGGCTTAACACCGTAACGGTGTTCTGTGTTAAGAGACGGGTTGGGAATCAACCCAATCATACATGTTAAAAAAGCCTTCATTTATTTTTGTAAATGCTCTCTCATGGGTGATAAGGGTGGTGATAAATATCAAATGATTTGCTATGCTTCTTCAGATACTGAGCAGCACATAGGAAGATGCTATCATATGACTATATTAAAATCTGGGCTGTATTGAAATCTGTGACAAACTTTCCCGTGTTTACAAATTCTGCAGTGTGTATCTTGGCATATAGTGGCATTTAGAGTAACAAAGCCAGAGTCCTAGCTGTAAAAATTTCCCTGAAGTATTGAGAGAAGTATTGTATGCTTGATGCTTTCTCAGTACTCCTTTGTAATATTAGTTTGTCCAGGATCTAGAAAACTTTTGCCAAATGAAAAGACAATGACTGAAAATGAGTAGGTCAGCCAAAAGGAAATAAAACAGGTGGAAGTATGACAGTTAGAATTTGTAACTCTGATCTTAAAAGCCCCCAAATTCCCAATGTTTGCAGCATTTGCAGAATCATGGTAATAACTATAGCTTTATTAATGAAGCGATCTAATAAGATGCTACAATTAATATTGGTGTTTGCTTTTAAATACAAGATGTATCTTACTTCCCAATTGGCTCTGAGGATTTCACAAGGGCAAAAGCGGTGTTCAGGGATTATATGCATGCCCCTTAAGAGGATATTCAGTTGTATGAGAGAGCCCTACACAAGGAGTTAGGACATCTCCTTAGGGGATGAGATTGTGATTTCTGGGTATCCGTGGGCTGGAGAATACAAATGTTCAATATCATTCAATTAAAGCATTAGTCATATATTTCTTCTGAATGCGTTATAGTTAAAAAAAACATTGCTTATATTTCTGGTTTGTCTCTTCCGGTACTACTGTATACAGTATGTCACAGGGGACAACTACCAGAAATCTCTGGTAAAACTGAGAGAAAACCGTCTACTGTACATCTTTAAGCATCTGTTATTACTATTTTCAGAGTAACAGCCGTGTTAGTCTGTATCCGCAAAAAGAAGAACAGGAGTACTTGTGGCACCTTAGAGACTAACAAATTTATTAGAGCATAAGCTTTCGTGGACTACAGCCCACTTCTTCGGATGCATATAGAATGGAACATATATTGAGGAGATATATATACACACACACACAGAGAGCATAAACAGGTGGGAGTTGTCTTACCAACTCTGAGAGGCCAATTAATTAAGAGAAAAAAATTTTTTGAAGTGATAATCAAGCTAGCCCAGTACAGACAGTTTGATAATAAGTGTGAGAATACTTACAAGGGGAGATAGAGTCAATGTTTGTAATGGCTCAGCCATTCCCAGTCCTTATTCAAACCGGAGTTGATTGTGTCTAGTTTGCATATCAATTCTAGCTCAGCAGTCTCTCTTTGGAGTCTGTTTTTGAAGTTTTTCTGTTGTAATATAGCCACCCGCAGGTCTGTCACTGAATGACCAGACAGGTTAAAGTGCTCTCCCACTGGTTTTTGAGTATTTTGATTCCTGATGTCAGATTTGTGTCCATTAATTCTTTTGCGTAGAGACTGTCCGGTTTGGCCAATGTACATGGCAGAGGGGCATTGCTGGCACATGATGGCATATATCACATTGGTAGATGTGCAGGTGAACGAGCCCCTGATGGTATGGCTGATGTGATTAGGTCCTATGATGATGTCACTTGAATAGATATGTGGACAGAGTTGGCATCGGGGTTTGTTACAAGGATAGGTTCCTGGGTTAGTGGTTTTGTTCAGTGATGTGTGGTTGCTGGTGAGTATTTGCTTTAGGTTGGGGGGTTGTCTGTAAGCGAGGACAGGTCTGTCTCCCAAGATCTGTGAGAGTAAAGGATCATCTTTCAGGATAGGTTGTAGATCTCTGATGATGCGCTGGAGAGGTTTTAGTTGGGGGCTGAAGGTGACAGCTAGTGGTGTTCTGTTATTTTCTTTGTTGGGCCTGTCTTGTAGGAGGTGACTTCTGGGTACTCGTCTGGCTCTGTCAATCTGTTTTTTCACTTCAGCAGGTGGGTATTGTAGTTTTAAGAATGCTTGATAGAGATCTTGTAGGTGCTTGTCTCTATCCATATCACACAGACTATGCTGAGAGACTGTGTCACACACTCTCAAAGAAACTGCGAAACCACCTGATCAGCATCCTATACAGCAAACAGGGAAAGATTAAGAATGAGCTCTCAGAACTGGATACTCTCATAAGAAACCAACCTTCCACACAAACTTCCTCATGGATAGACTTTACAAAAACTAGACAAGCCATTTACAAGACAAACTTTGCCTCTCTACAAAGGAAAAAGGACACTAAACTATCTAAACTGCTACATGCCACAAGCAGCCACAACAGTAGTTCCCTTAACCCACCCAGCAATATTGTTAATCTTTCCAGCTATACTCTTAGCCCAGCAGAAGAGTCTGTCCTATCTCGGGGCCTCTCCTTTTGTCCCTCCAGACCCATGAATACAGTTCTGCGGTGACCTAGAATCCTACTTTCGACGTCTCCGACTCAAAGAATATTTCCAACATACCTCTGAACAGCATACTAACCCACAGAATCCTCCCTACCAGCACTACAAAAAAAAAAAAGGATTCTGCATGGACTCCTCCGGACGGTCGAAACAACAGACTGGATTTCTACATAGATTGCTTCCGTCGACGTGCAAAGGCTGAAATTGTGGAAAAGCAACATCACTTGCCACATAACCTCAGCCATGCTGAACACAACGCCATCTACAGCCTCAGAAACAACCCTGACATCATAATCAAAAAGGCTGACAAAGGAGGTGCTGTCGTCATCATGAATAAATTGGAATATGACCAGGAGGCTGCTAGACAGCTCTCTAACACCACATTCTACAGGCCATTATCCTCTGATCCCACTGAGGATTACCTAAAGAAACTACACCATCTGCTAAAAAAACTCCCTGACAAAGCACAGGAACAAATCCGTACAGACACATGCCTAGAACCCCGACCAGGGGTATTCTATTTGCTACCCAAGATCCATAAACCTGGATATCCTGGACGCCCCATCATCTCAGGCATTGGCACCCTAACATCAGGCTTGTCTGGTTATGTAGACTCTGTCCTCAGACCCTACGCTACCAGCACTCCCAGCTATCTTCGAGACACCACTGACTTCCTGAGGAAACTACAATCCATCGGTGATCTTCCAGAAAACACCATCCTGGCCACTATGGACGTAGAAGCCCTCTACACCAATATTCCACACAAAGATGGACTACAAGCTATCAGGAACAGTATCCCTGATAATGTCACAGCTAACCTGGTGGCTGAACTTTGTGATTTTGTCCTCACCCACAACTATTTCACATTTGGGGACAATATATACCTTCAAGTCAGCGGCACTGCTATGGGTACCCGCATGGCCCCACAATATGCCAACATTTTTATGGCTGACTTAGAACAACGCTTCCTTAGCTCTCGTCCCCTAACGCCCCTACTCTACTTGCGCTACATTGATGACATCTTCATCATCTGGACCCATGGAAAAGAAGCCCTTGAGGAATTTCACCATGATTTCAATAATTTCCATCCCACCATCAACCTCAGCCTAGATCAATCCACACAAGCGGTCCATTTCCTGGACACTACTGTGCTAATAAGCGATGGTCACATCAATACCACCCTATACCGGAAACCTACTGACCGCTACACTTACCTACATGCCTCCAGCTTCCATCCAGGACACACCACACGATCCATTGTCTACAGCCAAGCTCTAAGATATAACCGCATTTGCTCCAATCCCTCGGATAGAGACAAGCACCTACAAGATCTCTATCAAGCATTCTTAAAACTACAATACCCACCTGCTGAAGTGAAAAAACAGATTGACAGAGCCAGACGAGTACCCAGAAGTCACCTCCTACAAGACAGGCCCAACAAAGAAAATAACAGAACACCACTAGCTGTCACCTTCAGCCCCCAACTAAAACCTCTCCAGCGCATCATCAGAGATCTACAACCTATCCTGAAAGATGATCCTTTACTCTCACAGATCTTGGGAGACAGACCTGTCCTCGCTTACAGACAACCCCCCAACCTAAAGCAAATACTCACCAGCAACCACACATCACTGAACAAAACCACTAACCCAGGAACCTATCCTTGTAACAAACCCCGATGCCAACTCTGTCCACATATCTATTCAAGTGACATCATCATAGGACCTAATCACATCAGCCATACCATCAGGGGCTCGTTCACCTGCACATCTACCAATGTGATATATGCCATCATGTGCCAGCAATGCCCCTCTGCCATGTACATTGGCCAAACCGGACAGTCTCTACGCAAAAGAATTAATGGACACAAATCTGACATCAGGAATCAAAATACTCAAAAACCAGTGGGAGAGCACTTTAACCTGTCTGGTCATTCAGTGACAGACCTGCGGGTGGCTATATTACAACAGAAAAACTTCAAAAACAGACTCCAAAGAGAGACTGCTGAGCTAGAATTGATATGCAAACTAGACACAATCAACTCCGGTTTGAATAAGGACTGGGAATGGCTGAGCCATTACAAACATTGACTCTATCTCCCCTTGTAAGTATTCTCACACTTATTATCAAACTGTCTGTACTGGGCTAGCTTGATTATCACTTCAAAAAATTTTTTTCTCTTAATTAATTGGCCTCTCAGAGTTGGTAAGACAACTCCCACCTGTTTATGCTCTCTCTGTGTGTGTGTATATATATCTCCTCAATATATGTTCCATTCTATATGCATCCGAAGAAGTGGGCTGTAGTCCACGAAAGCTTATGCTCTAATAAATTTGTTAGTCTCTAAGGTGCCACAAGTACTCCTGTTCTTCTTTTTGTTATTACTATATTTCAATGAAGAGTCTTCAATATATTTTTTCCATCTTTTCTCTTAAGGTTTTACTCACAGACTGACCAGTAGAGGATGCCATAAGTATTATGGTCATTATTTACCTGTTTGATTGATTTCCAGAGAAACCTGGATTATATTTATTAACATTATTTTCTAAGCGATTTTAGTTTATATGAGAAGTGGTGCATTATAGAAGATATTGTCACTGACAGGGATCTATACTCAATGTTTGGCTTGTTTTGCATACAATATTCATTACCCCTTAGTGCCCTTTGCCTGTGCCTTTTACTAGAAAGTACAATAATGCTATTTTACCAGTATAAGCCTACTGAAAATATTTTTTAATAGACCCAGCTATTTTCTAATGTGTCTCCTCTCGATTAGTGACTTTGCACTCCTATTCACTTTCAGTCTAGGAAGCAGCGAGCTGATGACACTGAGAACATTAAAAAATAGAAAACAATCTCCTTGAATATCCTGAGCAGAAAGTTAACTGAATTCCCATGTATACAGATACAACCTGGTCTATAAAATACAAATAAAATTTTGTAGCACACACAGTATATTGTACTTCAGTGTCTTTATTGGTCTCTAAATCCTCTCTCATGTAGTAGAACAGAAGAGAATAAAGAAAAATTTCCTATTGCATTTTTGCCAATGTATTTCTTTTTAACAGTTGAACTTTGTCTTATATAAATATTGGTATTTTTTGTTTGGTTGATAATTGCAATGTTTCTTCCATTCATCTGCTAAGACAAAGATTAGAACGTGCTTCTGTGCCATGATGCTCCCTACATGTTTCTGAGTAACTTGAAAAATGGCTTGCTGGCTCTCATTCTGCAGCTCAGAAGCCAGTAATATTTTTCTTGCTAATCATGTGAAGAGGAGATATAGAATATTGACAAAGTCCTGCATGATGACAGCAGTAAGTCCACAATTCTACCTCTGTATGGTCCTAAAGACCTATAATGGAAATGTTTGAAATTAATGTAGACTGTTCCTTCTATCCTCACTGTGCTAGTCACACAGCTTTTCCTCAGTAAATTCTGTGAAGACCACAAACATATCAGTCAGATGCCTTCTCCACCTTAACATTATGGAAAAGGAGAAACGTACCTCATTCATTGTGTAGGCTGGATGCACAAGGGGGCAGAATTAAGAGTGGAGTGTAGATGAGGTTCACTGGGCCATTCGCTTCATATATAAATGGTGAATATGACAGGATTTTTTGGAAGGTATATTAAGCATAAAGGACAACTTTTCTCATTGTCAACAGTAGTTTAATTGGGGAGATCATATGTTTCTATGATGGAGGTGCTTTGTAGATCTAGATTTATAGTACTTGAAAGAAGGTTTGGTAGTGATTCAGAGTAAAGTTGTGGTTGCTGGATAGGTAGAGAATGTAGATTGCTACAGAGTCAATGTTAGATTGTAGCTATTTCCTGGCTTTCAAATTCTATGTTTCATTTTTTAAACTGGAACCTTACATTTGAATGTTCTGACTCTCAAATATTTTCTTTTAAAACTACACTGTTGTAATATTTTTATAAGTAATATTTATTTACAACCTCAGAATTTTGTTTGTTTGCTAATAAAATTACTTAATGTACATACCTGATAGGGGTTCTGTGAAGCTTCCTTAATTTATGAGATGAGGCTTTCTTAATTTCAGATCACACTACAAATACAAATGATTGTTGTATTGGCAGAAGATTATGCCACAAATGTAGTCAGTTTATTTTTTAGAATGGTACTAGATAAAATAAATTCTAATGAAAGAAATAACAAATGATACTGGTTGAAGTCACTTCTCTGGTAAGTGTTAAAGACACTAATTAGAAAAGAAGGATTTCATCTACTACAATCTTCTAATTTTAAAGTTATTAATTACAGTGTAAATAATACACTTGAACAAGAGTGTAAACTGTTTTTCCTTGGGTTTAGTTCACCAATATACCTCTCCTTTCTCTTATTCCTCTCTATTCTATGCAGAACTTAGGCCTTTTACCATTGCCTTCCATCTTTGCCGGTTTCCTGCTGCAGTCTTAGCTTCTTCCCCTGTCATTGTGGTAGCTTTCAATTCTTCTATCGTGAATTTCTGTGTTATCCTGAGTGTACCTCATTGCCTCTTGCCCTAAGGATTCCAGTCCAACATCTGTCTATGTTATGCTATGTCTTTCTTCAAAGTTTGTCCTAGACATCTCCATTTTTGTTCTGTAATTTCCTGCCCAATCAGTTTCTGCTTCATCATTTTTCAGAGGTGCTTTTTTTTTTTTTCCTGGCCATCTGGTACTGATGATTTATATAAGGCAACTGTTTATGAAAACTTGGAGTTTAGATAGGAAGGCTTTAACAAGTCTCCAAGTTTCAGTGCCATATAGTAAGACAAACTTTACAGTAGTATTAAATATTGAAAGTTTAGTTTGGCAGGAAAGATTTGTTTCTCCTGATCAGCTTAGAGTTACAAAGGCATATCTGGCTTTTGCTATTCTAGATTTAATGTCTTTCTGTTTCATTTGTTTTACTTACCAGGTTGCCAAGATATGTGAAATACTGGGGTTTTTCTATGTCAGTCTCAGAAAGGGTTGTTCGTATTCCTTGTGTTAAATTCTTATGGTTTTAATTTTCTTGGTGTTGATTTTCAACCCTACTAATTGTGCAGAGGCCTGCAGATCATTTGTTTTGGGTTGCATGTTTATATGTATGGGATAGCAAGTTGATGTCATCTGCAAAGTCAATATTCTCTAACTTCTGTGGGAAAGTCCATTGTGTGCCCCAGATTTATTCTATTGTCTTTCTCATTACCCAACCACTACCAGTAAAAAGATCCTGGGTGACATAAGACATCCTTGTCTGACATCTGTAGTAACCTCAAATGGCTTAGTCGTATTGGTATTCTGTATTTCTTGGCATGCCCCATTTTCATAGAAGCTCTGAATGATGTTCAGAAACTTCTGAGAGATTCCATAGTGGTGTAGCAACTTCCATAAAACTGTTCTATCCACTGTATCAAACTCTGTTTGGAAAGCTATATACAGTAACTCCTCATTTAAAGTCATCCTGCTTAACGTTGTTTCAATGTTACATCCCTGCTCAATTAGGGAACATGCTCGTTTAAAGTTGTGCAATGCTCCCTTAGAACGTTGTTTGGCTGCCTGCTTGTAAGATTCTGTGGAAGAGCAGAGACTTTACAAGGGAGCATTGCACAAGTTCCACTTCTCCGCCTCCTCTCCCTCCCTCCCAGCGCGGCAGGGAAATGCTGGGAGGGAGGGGAAGGAGCGGGAAAGCGCTGCATCTCCACTCCTCCCCCTCCCTCCCAGAAAATCCTAAGTGCAGCCAAACAGCTGTTTGGCGCCATTTAGGACTTTCTGGGAGGCAGGGAGGGGCAGGAGCGGGGAAGCACCGTGTCTCCGCTCCTCCTCCTCCCTCCCAGAAAGTCCTAAGGAGCTTAGGACTTCGGGGCAGGGGAGGGATGTGGCGTGCTCTGGAGAGGAGGTGGAGTGGGAAGAGGTGGGCCTGGAGTGGAGTGGGGACAGGAAGAGGTGGGCCTAGAGCATTCCCGGCAAAGTCCGAGCCTGTTCTTCTCTGGGGAAGCTGCTGCTGCAAAGGTGCTTCCTAGCGTCCTTGCCTGCAGCGGGCTGGGCCTGTGTGGGGTAAGCCAGGGGCACTTCCCAACCACAGTACAGTACAGTATTGTACAGTATAAAATGCCTTTTGTCTGCCCAAACAACATTTCCTTGGAACCTAACCCCCCGCATTTACATGAAATCTTATGGAAAAATTGGATTTGTTTAACATTGTTTCACTTAAAGTTGCATTTTTCAGGAACATAACTACAACGTTAAGTGAGGAGTTACTGTAATTCAAATAAAGCAATGTGTGCCATTTGATCAACAGTTCTGTGAAGAGATGTAGTTCTATTTGATCCGTAACTGATTTCTCCTGTCTGAATCCTGCCAGTACTTATCATAACCTTGAATCTATCACTTTCTTTATTCTGTCTAGAACAGTGGTTCCCAAACTTGTTCCGACACTTGTGCAGGGAAAGCCCCTGGCGGGCCGGGCCAGTTTGTGTACCTGCCGCGTCTGCAGGTTCGGCCGATTGCGGTTCCCAGTGGCCGCGGTTCGCGCTTCCCAGTGGCCGCGGGTCGCTGCTCCGGGCCAATGGGAACTGCTGGAAGTGGCACGGGCCCTGTCCAAAAGGGCCTAATCAAAATAATAATAATTTGCATTTACAGTATATAGAATCTTTCATCTGAGGATCTAAAAGTGCTTTATGAAGATATGTGATTTTTTTCTTATTCTTAAACATGGGGAAAATGAAGCAAAGACTGATGCTGTTATATTGGCTCAGTATTCAAGACATGGTTCTAAATAGTCATTTACATGAGCACTAAACCTCACCAAAAATATAATGTTTAGAGTTGAACTTTGGAAGTTTCCACTTTTAAATTAAAACAGAATCTAATTCACTTCAAACTGTGTAGTTTAACTCTCTTGCAACCAATGTGGTGTCATGGAAAAGCATATATACCTGCATGAATAGTGTCCAGCACCATCACTGTTAAAGAGAACCCCCAAGTTTATGACTAACTTCTGCAATGTTATCAGGCCTTTGTAGATCAGATACTGAGACAGCAGTAGCTTGTTTAGTCTATAAAAATGGACGAAGGGTACAACAGTCGTATTCAAATCATTGCCAGATAATATAGAGGTAAAAATTGAACTCTGCTCTTTAGAACAGAGGAAAAGATAAAGCAAAGTTAAACCGCGGACTGAAATTACATAGTCACCCACAGGTGGCTGAAATATTTAGAATCATTTATTCCATATAGTGCACTTCCAAATCCAATTTAGTATTAATGGAATTGTAAGTGTTAAGAGAATAGCAGGCGCTTTAAAATACTTCAAGTAATTGTCTATTCTAAGCAGTATGTGACTTACTTGTGGAACAGATGAATGCCCTTCCCTACATTCTTGGAGTTTCCAAAGTGTCAGGGGAAAGGATCTCCATATAACAAAAGCAGTACTCGTAAGGCAGTTTTGGTAGCAGCTGACTTCCTAGGAGTATACTTGGATGAGAAAGCTGTCTCTCTGCAGTTTGTCATTTTAAGGGTTAAAACTGTGGCTTTATTTTTGTAAACATTTGTTCTGGAAAAATTCTGATACAATCAGCTATTACAGACATATTTTGTCTCATCCCAGCATTTCAGGCCAAGACATAGATTTATTTGGGAACAGTGTACTTAGAAATTGATTGTTCTCAGTTTAAAAAGAAAACCACAAATAAACAACAAAAAAACAAGCACGCCTTCTTTATAAATAGGATGACATAAGCAGTACGCTCTGCCAGTTCCTATCTCTGTGATGTTAACATCCTGGCAGCCTGACACTATACCAAGAAAAGCCAAAGTCACAAGTCACAGTTGGTTGTGAATTATAGTATGCTTTCTATGTCATAGCTGTCACAGCAAATGTAAAAAAAAAACTTTTAAAAGTTTATTTTGCTGTTATTTCATCTCTATTGAATAGAAGAGGCTTAAAGAAAGATCTTTGTGGAAATCACTCTCTTCACATTTGTTTTATATTTTCCTCTTGAGTTTATTTTTCATGTTGAAGCTGTTGCAATTCCAGCTATACAGCAACAACAGATCAAAAGCTTAGGAAGGGAAAATATAAATATTTAAAATAATTACTTGCATTCAGGAAGAGACTGGCTGTAGTTTCTTGGAAGCAGATATGATGTGCAGCATGCAAATTATGGTATTGATCTTCACATGATATTTTTAGGTGTACGTGACATATGACCTAAGAAGCCAAATCATGAGAACCAGTGAGAATCTTAGCACTGTTGGATGTCAGCATACGTTTAGAACATGTTTAAGGGACTGTTTGTAAGATGTTGTTAAAGGTTTTAGCTAAGACTTGATTGCTCAGTGGATTTTTAATGAAATAAAGAGCTTTTCAGCTGTAGGTCATTGGTTCAAATTCAGTCCAAGATGGTGGTGACTGAAAATTATCATCCGGTGGTTGAATAATGAGCTTGAACTCGGTTCATAAATGATACTGGTTCATAAATTTGCTGGCAATTTCAGCAGAAGGGCCAAGAGTTAATAGAGTCCTGAGTCCGAGCTATCCTGTTAGGGTGGGAGTAGGAGTGTCTTTCAGGGCAGCATTAAGGCGCATTGTGTAGCTCAATAGATAACTTCAGGGTCTCTGTGCAATCCTTTCATGAGAATTAAATTAACGAAAAAGGGGGCTATCATGTGACTCCCAATGACACTAGTAGAAGTTCATGGCTGAAATCTTGTGAAGTATCTTTGAAAACACGGTACCATAAGTTAACCTATCTGTACAATATAATTGTTTGAAGGGAAAATTTCTCCACATGCTCAGCTGAGAAAGTAGCCTTTAGGTATCTATACTGTTCTCTGATGTGTATTGTCTTGGAATTCAGGCAATCCAATACCAAACTGAACCCTATAAATACTTTATCTAAAAAGCAAAGGTTGGCAGTGCTGATTATTAGTTTTCTCATTATCTTTTGAGAAAGCATAGTGCTTATTAAAGTATTCTACAAGGATGCTGCTCCAAAGATTAAATTAAGAAATTACCAGAGATTACTTTACATTGCATTTTATAAACTTTAAAATGTTGCACTCATCATAGCTTATGAATGCAGAGATTAATTCTCACATATATACTTCACTCTGGTAGCTTCAGTGGATCTGACTCTATCATTTATATTTATAAGAACTGTATTACTCTGTATATATTCCCTTTAACGTCTTGCAAACTATTTAAATTGAAACTAGTTTGTTAGATTTTTGAATAGAATTATATGGCACTAGCAGTATAAAAAATTAATATTGCTATGTATTAAGTGCTGTATATAGTCAATATATAGATTTTGTGATACGTCTTCAACAATTAGCAAAAAATTACAGTAAATATCTAATCATAATGTATATAGAAATTATGTTTTTAAAAGTAATAAATCATTTAAAACATAAAAAAGTGAAAAGTCACTGTGATGGTTGGCACTTGATGGAAGTGTCGTCCAGTGGTTGGGGGCATCAGTTTCTCTTTAATGGAGAGGGGGGTGGTAGGTGAGCTGGGCCCTCCCACTCCTCTGGGCTCCATCTCAGGGCCCTGTGAGGGTTATCAAAGGCGAGGTACCCAAGAGCACTTTACAGCTGCCCTCTCTGGGCTACTTCCTATCCCGCCCCCCACCCTCCGCTCTATAGTGTAAGTTTTGCAGTCTGTAGCAAAAGGTACTAAAAAAAGATACTAATTGCACATTTAGTCTTTAGTAGGATTGCCAACTTTCTAATAGCACAAAATCGCCTCCTGCCCCTTCCCCAACACCCAACCCCTGCCATGCTCCTTCCTTGAGGCCCTACCCCCGTTCACTCCATCCCCTCTCCCTCTGTCGCTCGCTCTCCCCCACCCTTACTCACTTGCTCATTTTCATGGGGCTGGGGCAGGTGGTTGAGGTGCGGGAGGGGGTGCGGGCTCCGTCTGGGGGTGCAGGTTCCAGGGTGGGGCCAAAAATGGGTTCAGGGTGCAGGAGGGGGCTCTGGTCTGGGGCCAAGGGGTTTGAAGTGTGGGAGGGGCTCCGGGCTGAGGCAGGGGATTGGGGTGTAGGAGGGAGTACGGGCTCTGGGCTGGTGGTGCAGGCTCAGGAGTGGGGCCAGAAATGAGGGGCTCAGGGTGTGGGAGGGGGCTCTGGTCTGAGGCAGGGGTTTGAGGTGTGGGAGGGGGTACAGGCTTTGGGGTGGTGCAGGGGATATGGGGTTTGTGGTGTGGGAAGGGGTGCAGTCTCCAGGAGGTAGTTTGGGTGCGAGAGGGGGCTCAGGGCTGGGGCAGGGGGTTGGAGTGTGGGAGGGGGTGTGGGCTCCAGGTGGCATTTACCTTGGGCAGCTCCTGAGAAGCAGCGACATGTCCCTTGGCTCCTAGGCGGAGCTGCAACCAGGCGGTTCTGCGCACTGTCTCCACCCACAGGCACTGCCTTCGCAGCTCCCATTGGCCGCAGTTCCCAGCCAGTGGGAGCTCCAGAGCTGGCGCTCAGAGTGGGGGCAGAGGGTGGGGTCCCCTAGGCTGCCCCTCTGCCTAGGTGCTGAGGAATATGTCATCACTTCCAGGAGGCCTCGGAGAGCCAGCTAGGGAGCCTGCCAGCCCCACGCCAACTGGACTAACCGGAGCCTCCAAGGTCCCTTTTTGACCAGGTGTTCTGGTCAAAACCGGACACCTGGCAATCCTAGCCTTTAGTCCTCTTTTCCCAGAGTCCCTTCCTGGGAGCTCCTAGGGCAGGACATTCTCCATGCACTGTCAGCCCCTTTCTCAGCTGTCTGGCTTCCTATTAAGCCCCACTCCATCTGGAGAATGCTCTGCAGGTGCAGCTGCATGGGGTCCTCTATACCCACAGCTGTTTTTTAAGCTCCCTTAGTTCTAGTGTGGGGTTTTTACATCCTGGGGGTTTTAACCCCCCTCCCCCCAAGTTCAGTGTCAGAGTACCCCTGTGTGGTTCTTGTTCTCCTCTGACCCATGGAAAAAAAATTTGCATTCTTATGATCCTTCCCTGCTTGGTGAAATACTTGAAAACTGTAAGTCTACAAGGAAGGGTAACATTGTATTATGCTTGGGATGATATCCTTCTTTGAGTTGAGCGAAGGTGACCATGGTCTGTCACTGAGGAAAGGGTTCCCCAACAAGTACAGTAATTTCTTAAGACATCTGCAGCTCACTTCATGGCCAGGGCCTCTTTCTCGATGACTGAGTAAGATGTTTCATAAGGAAACCGCTTTCTGCTGATGTATAAGATGGCGTATTCTTCTCTGCCAATGTCCGATGAAAGTACTGCCCTAAGACCCACTGTCTGCAACATGAATTGTTTCAAGAAGTCTGGGTGTGAGAGCACTTAGTTGTCCTTTCAGTGTCTTAAAGGCGCTATTGTAAAGGAAGTTGAATTTTCTTAGGGCTCGTGTCCTTTATCAGGTTTGTCGGGGGCCGCAAACGTAGTACAAAGTGCTTTTTGTACCCGGTGATGCCCAGGAAGTGACACACCTGCTTTTTTGAGGTTGGTATGGGACATTGCTCCAGTGCTTGTACCTTGTCAATTAATGGCTTCAAATGCCCACACCTTACCCCATAGCTGAGGTAAGTCACCTCCCAGATGGCCAGTTTGTAGCTCTTTGAGGGATTGTAGTATTGCAGTGAAGTGTCTCAGGTAATCATTCCAGTCATAACTACAAATGACAATATTGTCTATGTGTGCCGCTGCGTATTGCCCATGTAGTGGAAGTACATAGTCCATCAGGCTGTGCTGATAAAACTGAGGGAAAGGCTGCACTGACAGTGGAGAAGCGACTGCTGATTTCTCTGTGGAAGCTTGCAACGCCAGATTGCTACTAATCAGTCGGGAATCAGTTTGGAGTTGGGAAATCTACCATGGGGGTTGCTGTGATGCAAGTGTGCAAGGCCATTAATAAGGCTAAGATTTAGTCATGGGTGTTTTTAGTAAAAGTCGTGGACAGGTCACGGGCAGTAAACAAAAATTTACAGCCCATGACCCATCCATGACTTGTACTATATATCCCTGACTAAATCATGGGTGCTCTGAAGGGAGGACAGGGAATGGCGGCCTGGGACCGCTGCTGGTGTTCGGGGGAGAAGGGACAGGGGTGGTGGCGCCCGGCCCAGGACCGCCGGTGGTGCTCTGGGAGTGGGGTGGGGTTGGCATGTGGCCCAGGACTGCCACTGGTGCTCGGGGTGGGCAGGAGGGGAAGGCGCGCAGTGGCCCAATACTGCCCCAGCAGCTGGCCTGAAGGCTGCCTGAGCTGCTTAGGCGGATCTGGAGTCAGTCGCACTGGCCACTGCAGAAGTCACAGAGGTTCCGTAAAGCCACAGAATCTGACACCCCTGTGATAGACTCGCAGCCTTAGCCATTAATCACGTCCTGCTACTAAGGACTGTGACTCTGGGCAATGTGCAGGACATACTGGATGGTTTGCAGCAATGGGGTACCCAAAGTGAGGTGATGGATGGCGCACATATCCCTATTTTGGCACCAGGCCACAGAATACATCAACTAAAAGGGTTACTTTTCTACAGTATTGCATGTGCTAGTGGATCAATGGGGACATTTTACTGACATAAGTGTGGGATGATCAGGGAAGGTGCATGACATACACATCTTTAAGAACACAGGACTGTTAAGAAAGCTGCAAGCAGGAACTCCCTTTCCAGACCAGAGGATTACCACTGAGGATGTTGAAATGCCAATGGTGATCCTGGGAGACCTAGCCTACCCCTTACTTCCTTGACTCATCAAGCCGTATGCCAGCCACCTTGACAGCAGCAAGGAGTGCTTCAACCACAAGCTCAGCAGGTGCAGCAGGAAAGTTGAATGCGTCTTTGGAGACTTGAAAGGCTGCTGGAGCTGTCTACTCATGAGATTAGAACTAAGTGAAAAAATATTCCCATGGTTATAGCTGCCTGCTGTACACTTTATAATATCTGTGAAACAAAGAGGGAGAATTTTCTGCTGGGTTGGAGCACGGAAGGGGATTGGCTGGCTGTTTATTGAGCAGCCAGATACCAGGGCTATGAAAAGAGCTCAATGGGGAGCTATACGGCTCAGGAAGGCTTTGAAAGACCATTTCATTAGTGAGACACAGTAATGTGTGGTATTGTTGTGGAGTGTGCCTGACGTTGGATTTTTTTTTTTTTTGCATTTTTTTGCACCTGGTATGAACATTGTAATGAGTGCTGTGAGTGTAGTAATATAACATTGCAATTGCTGTTATCTGTGAATGATGTCAGCCCCAGCCACCATATGTTGTGAACTAATAAAGATAAATTAAATTTCCTTAAATAGACTTTTATTCCAAACACTTGCAAACTGGCATATTTATAACTGAATGAAACTTTATAAACACAGGGAAAAGAACCTATGAAGGGAAACAAAAAGTAACTTTCATTTCACTAACACATACACTGACCTGTGAGAGACACGGTTGGTGTATGTGCAGCTTTGATTGTCTGTATTCTTCCCCCAGGGTGGAGTGATAGGGGTAGTGCGGTGGCCCCAGATGCCATGTGGAATTTGGGGGGAGGGGAAAGAGGTTCCAGAATGCAGTTCTCTATGGGCTGCAGAGGGAGATGAGCACAGCTCTGTTGAGTCTGAAGGTCAAGAAGACTCTCCAGCTTGTCTGTTTGCCACTTCAGAAGTGCTGTCATTTTTCTTTGCTTTTCTCCTGTCTGCACTATCCCTGTCCATTCTGTCCATGAGCACAATTCTCCAAGACCTCTGCTCTGTATCCACAGCCTCAGAGGCTTACAGGATATCTTGGAACATATAGTCCTGTGTCGTCCTCCTTATCTGGATGAAACGTTCTACTGTTGTGGATGGAGAGATCCTCAGGGTCACATTTCCAGCTGCAAAAAATACAGTGTACAGAGGCACTATTGTGAGTGTATTCACTCCCCTGGATTAACACAAATTACAAGCACTGCATTCTCACTTCTGCTTGGCATTCATACAGCATGGTGCCAGTCCCAGCCATAGTGAGTATGGCCCGGGGGGAGCGGGCGAGCTGGCACAATAAATTGAGGGGAGCTCACAGGCATAAGTATATGTGCACTGAATACTGGCACCATTTTCCACGAGCCGGGATGAGTTTAGCTGATCTCTCACTACTGAGGGTAATGGAAGCTGAAAGGGAACAGCTCCTGCATGTGTCCAGCTGCAGACCAGGTCTGTATGCTGCTGGCCTGTGTGCTGCAATGATGTCTGCTGAAGTAATTGCTGTATAAGGGAATGAGAAGCAGATAGCAACTCTACCTCTACTGGTTATTTAACTACCTCTTATAGCATGATTAAAAGAGAGTAAATAAACAGATGTGTCCCTGTAATATCAGATCAAACTGCATACTTACCAGTGATTCCTTCCCCTGTATCAAGCTCGCGCATGCTGTACTGTTAGGACTGGCTTGACTGCCCTCGAGTCAAAAAGAGGCCATATCTTGGTACGCCACTAGATTTCCCCAGTCGCCTGTCCCCTATTCTCTTCTTCCTTTTCCTCATCCAACACCTCATCCTCAGGGTTCCTGCCAGTGGCCTGTGACTCTGACTCCTCCAAAATATCCCTGGGACCCTTTTTTGGGGGTGTGGAGGGGGACAAGCTGCTGAGGATGGCATCAGCTCCTTGTAAAAGCGGCATGTCTGCGGCTCCGCAACAGAGTGACTGTTAGTCTCCCTTGCCTTCTGGTTCACCTGCCGCAGTTCCTTGACTTTCACATGGCACTGCTGCATGTCCTGTTGTAGCTCTACTCTCCCATGCCCTGAGCGATCTGCTCGTAGATATCGATGTTTCTTTGGCTGGATTGGAGTTGTACCTGCACAGCCTCTTCTCCCACAAACCCAGGAGATCCACCACCTCCTGTGTTCTCCAGGCTGGAGTGGGTCTGCAGTGTGGAGCTGGCATGGTCAGCTGGGCAGTTGCTATGTGAGCTCTCCATACCAAGTAAACAGGAAATGACATTTCAAAATTTCACGGGGCTTTAAAAGGAGAGGGGTGTATACCTGTGTACATGGCTGTCAGACAATGGAGTGCCAGAGTAGTCACGGTGAGGCATTGTGGGACACCTCGTGAAAGGCCACTAAAGTCAACATAAGTATGCAGTGTCTACAGTGACTTAATTATGTCAACCTAAGTCTTGCGCTACTCCTGGAGGTAGAGTTATTAAGTTGGCATAGTGGGCAAGTTACATTGGTGGGAGCGACATTTTAGTGTAAATGCTTACAGAGTTAGGTTGACACAAGGCAGTTTACATTGACCTAACTTTATAGTGTAGACCAGGTCTTAGAGATCATGATAGGTAAACAACAGACTATGACCTCCCGGTGCAGTTATATAACTGAAGGGTCTAAAGCAATCCTTGGAAGTATAAACAGGGAAATACTAAGGAGGAGTAAGGAGGTGATATCTTTGCATATGGCAGTGGTGAGATCACTGCTTAAAGACTGACAATTTTTGGTGTAATAGTTTCTAAAAAGATACTGAAAAATTAAAGAGAAGAGCTACAAGGATCATTTGTTTTCTGGAAATCACTCCTACAAATGGAGATGGAATTCCTTTAGTCTATTTATTTTATCTAAGAGAAGATTAAGGGGAGATTTGGTCACAGTCTGTAAGTATCTACATAGGGATAATATATCTGATGCTAGAGAGTTCTTTAATCTAACAGGAAAAAGCCTAACAAGATTCAATTATTGGTATTTAAGGTTAGCAAAGTTCAAACTAGAAATAAGATGCAAGAGTGAGGAAAACTGACCATTGAAACAGATATACCACAGATGTGGATTAGATGCAGGAATTGCTAGGTTAGATTCTATGCTGGAGTTCAGACTAGAGGATCATAGTGGTCCCTTTTGGCCTTCAAATCTATGACTATATCATGCCATTTTACCTGTTTGGCATCTCTGTGAACAATTTGCAGAGAAAACATAAAGCTTATTTTCAGCCTCTCCTCCTCCTCCTCTTTTTTTTTTTTTTCCATCCAAAAGATGTTACATAGATTTTTCCAGCCTATCAGTCTGACAATGGGGTTACGGAAAGGCTAGCAATCTGACCTTCAGATCAGTTAAATTTTGACCAGTAGAATGTTACCTGTTTCAGTGCCTTATGAAAACATCCAGTTTGCATTTCCCAAGATTATATTTTTTCTTGGAAAATGCAAGCTGAATGCCACTAAAGATGCATATCTCCAGCCCAGTTACATTTACTGGTCCTGCCAAATATGTCAGGAGCTATAATACATCTGCACTGTGAAGATGTGTGCTTCGCTCAATTGTTCAGCACTTTTTATGTGGCCTTCATGAACAGTCAGTGGTTGTGCCCCATTCTTTGACAGTTCAGGGATTTCCGCTTTTGTTCCAATTAAAATGGTTCATCATTTGTAAAACTGAATTCTTCTTCGAGTGCTGTCCCTGTGGGTGCTCCACTCCAGGTGATGGAGTGTCCCAGCACGGTTGATCGGAAATCTTCGGTAGCAGTGCCTGGTCAGGACGCACATGCTAAGCTGCTGTCTCGTGGTCTCGTTAAAGTCTGAACACGCGCATCCCGCGCCCCTCTCAGTTCCTTCTCAACTGTCCTCGGCTGAAGACGGGACTTGAGGCAGTGCTGATCTTCCCCGATCTCTGAAGGAAACAATTACAAAGAACGTAGAAATAGTTATTTAGTAACATCCCAGTTGTTTCCCTTCCTTTAGAATAGTTAGTTTTAAAAACAAAAACAAAAACAAAAATACTTTTTCTCCCTCAAGTTTGTCTCCAGCTGAGACAGTCTCCCCCGGCATTCCTAGTTCAATAATGCCAGGAACTTCAGGATTCAAGAAATGTGCTTCCTGTCAAGACTCTATGCCAAGGTCCGATGGACACTCATGCTGTGTGAAGTGCCTCGGCAAGACACATGTCCCTGCCAAGTGTGTTCATTGTATGAGCCTCAAAACCAGGGCTCGTCATGACAGGGACCTCCATCTGAAAATGCTTTTGATGCAAAAATCCCTGGAGCTGCCTACAGAGATGGGCAACAGCAAACCCTCTCCCTCATGCTCCCTGGCCAGGTCTGAACCAATTGGAAGCATGACTTCACCCTCTCAGGCAAAGAGGCAGGAAGCCCAACTGTCTCCGTGCAGAGATTTTCAGAAGGGTAAAGGGTCTCCTGTGAGATCCTTACCCTCAGAGCTGACAGTGCCGAAGGCAGGCACCTCTGACTGTCCCAGCACCTCAGCCACGGATCCTGCAGAGTGAAGAGGCAGGGACCCGACTTCCCGTGCTGGGAAGGCCTCCTTGGCACCAAAAATAGACCCAATACTCACAGCGCGCTCTGCTTCGGTGCCGACAAGAATGTGCTCACTGAGCCTGCCTGCCACTCCGATAGCAGCAGTGGACCTCCCGCAGGGTGCCTACAAGCGACCCATGGCACTGGGAAAAGCCAAGCAGAAATCCAAACACGCTTCTGAGCACAGACCACGCTTAGCGGAGTCACACCCCAGGGAACAGCAACAACAGTTCCTAAGTCAGGACGACCTCTCAGTGGCACCTGAGCCTAACTCTCCGCTCTTGGACACACAATGCTCACTCTTTGACCTGCTGCTCTCCCCACCTGACTTGGCTACCTTTACTGACAGCGAGCCTGATATGCAACAGCAGGTGGAGTTCTCCCCACCTGCCTCTCCTCCTCCACTAGAACCCTTGGCACCTCAGGCCACGGCTCACAACCACCAGCCTCAGTTTCCCTACTTCACCCTCCCCCGTGGGTGGCACCTAACTTTTTTTATCCTATGCCTTGGCCTCAGTGGTACCCTTGGCCAGCTCCTACTGTCATCCGCCCTCATGCTTCTTCCATCAGACCACAAGCTCCTTATGTGCTTCTATCTCCAGCTCCGTCTTCTTCTAGAGCACCTGAACCCCCTTCTGAAGAGGTGGGCTATGAACCATACCCTGATTCACTGACTCCTAACTCTCCATCAGTTCCAGACAGAGCCCTCATGCCTCTGCCTCCACAGAATGTGGACAACTTTAAATAATTCCAAGAACTTTTCAAGAGGGTGGCACTCAGCCAAGACATCCCTTTAGAGGAGGTCCAGGAGACACAATACAAACTCCTTAAAATCCTTCAACCTTCTGCGCCCTCAAAGATTGCGCTTCCCATAAATGAAGCAGTCTTAGAACCAGCTGATACTCTCTGGCAGACCCCAGCCTCTATCTTACCAACCTGGAAAAAGGCTGAACATAAATATTATGTTCCTGCTAAGGACGTAGACTACTTATTCTCTCATCCACAACTGAATTCTTTTGTAGTGGATGCAGCAACACACAGGAGAAACAGCAACGCTACCAGCCCACCCCTCAAGACAAGGACCTTAAATGCCTTGACCTCTTGGGCCGCAAGGTTTATACCCCCTCCACTCTGCAATTCAGAATTGCAAACTATTCTGCCCTACTTGCAAGCTACAACTTCGATAACTACAATAAACTCTTTGAATTTACCTCCCATATCCCAGAGGACAGGAGAGCAGACTTTGTCAGTCCTCGTTGAGGGCCAGTTGGTCTCCAGAATGGCCCGAAAGCATCTATGGACATGGTGGACACAGCAGCCTGTACTACCGCAACTGTAGTGGTTATGTGCAGATCTTCCTGGCTCTCTGCATCCAGTATCCCCAAAGACCTGCAGACCAAAGTGGAGGATCTCCCCTTTGATAAAGATAAACTCTTTTTGAAGAAAACCGACGAAGTCCTTCACACAATGAAAGACTCTAGAGCGACCCTGCACATCCTGGGCATTTACCCATCCCTTCCCAGGAGATCAACATTATCAGAGGCCACGCACACAACAGTATCACTGGCCTCAGCCCAGACCATACAATACACCCAGGAGCCGCGTTAGACCACCTAAGCGCAGACAAAACCAAGTACAACAAGCTACATCCCACCCATTGTGAAATAAACAACAATTTTGAGGCTTTGGTCGAGAGTCTGCATGACCACCCCTTGACTCCGCTGCCTATTTGCCCGATTGGCCACCGCCTTCAGGTTTTCCACCAGGCCTGGCAGCAGATTACACGGATCGTTGGGTCCGGGGAAATAGTTCAGTCCAGTTACTCCATCCTTTTTATATCCTACCCTTCCCCGTCCCTATTCAGGGACCCCTCTCACGAGCACCTACTTTGCGTAGAAGTGGCTTATCTTCTATAGCTAGGTGCAGTGGAACCTGTATCGACTGATCAAGGAAAAGGGTTCTTCTACTCCCACTACTTTCTGACCCAGAAATGACCGGAGGATGGAGGCCTGTACTAGACCTACGCCGACTGAACAAATTCGTAAGGGTACAGAAATTCAAGATGGTCACACTGGGCACAATAATACCTGCACTGGAACAAGGGGACTGGTTCACAGCCCTCCAACCTACAGTATGCCTTGTATCAGAGGGGTAGCCGTGTTAGTCTGAATCTGTAAAAAGCAACAGAGGGTCCTGTTACTTGCATCTGATGAAGTGGGCATTCACCCACGAAAGCTTATGCTCCAATACTTCTGTAGGTCTTAAAGGTGCCACAGGACCCTCAGTATGCCTTTTGACAGACCCAGACCAGTGGGGTACAGGAGTCTGGTAGAGGGCAAATATACTGGTCACTGGATGAGTAGTTTTCTGTTCCCTGAATGACCAGAGCAGGGGCTGCCTTAGAGTAATCAGGAACCTGCTAGAACCAGTTAAGGTAGGCAGGCTAATTAGGACACCTGAAGCCAATTAAGGAGGAGCTGCTAGAATCAATTAAGGCAGGCTAATCAAGGCACCTGGGTTTTAAAAGGAGCTCACTTCAGTTTGTGGTGTGAGTGTGAGGAGCTGGGAGCAAGAGGTGCAAGGAGCTGAGAGTGAGAGGGTGTGCTGCTGGAGGACTTTGGAGCACAAGCATTATCAGACACCAGGAGGAAGGTCCTGTGGTGAGAATAACGAAGGTGTTTGGAGGAGGCCATGGGGAAGTAGCCCAGGGAGTTGTAGCTGTCATGCAGCTGTTACAGGAGGCACTATAGACAGCTGCAGTGCACAGGGCCCACCTCCGCAGACAGGGGATCATACTTTTCCCCTATCTAGATGATTGCCTTAGGCAACTCATTTGATGAGACGCTACAAGCTACCCATTTCTCTATCTCCTTCTTCCACAGCTTAGGCCTGCAAATAAACATTCAAAAATCCACCCTGACACCTAGATGATAAATCGAATTCATTGGAGCTCACCTGGACTCAATTCGAACCAGAGCCTCACTCCCACGCAGCAGATTCCTCGCTATCACACATCTCATACGCACGCTCTCTGTTTGTCCCAGGATACAGGCAAGAATTTGCCTACAGCTCCTTGCCGGCATGGCAGCCACCACCTTTGTGGTCAAGTATGCCAGGCTGCACATGAGATGTCTTCAGGGCTGGCTCAACTCCAACTACAAACCCAGCAGGCACAATTTCTGCGTGCTAACTCCACCAGCAAACATACTAGCTTCCCTACAATGGTGGACAAGACCAGAAAACCTCTGCATGGGTGTTCCCTTCCAGCAACATTCCCCAATGCTCATGCTCACCATGGACACTTCCCTGATCGGTTGGGGCATGCATCTAGGGGGGCACAAGGCCGCTGGTCCGTGCCAGAGATGCATCTACACATAAATCTCCTAGAGTTCAGAGCAGTGAGACAAGCCTGGCTTCGCTTTCTTTCCCTCATAAAGCACAAGTCTATCTGGGTCCTAACAGACAATATAGCATGTATGTTTTACATCAACAGACAGGGGGGAGCACGATCACACTTCCTATGTATGGAATTGTGGAACTGGTGCATACACCACCACATACAAATTACTGCTTCGAACCTACCCGGCTGTCACAACACTACTGCCGACACACTCAGCAGACACTTCTCTACCTTCTCCACAGAACACGAATGGGAATTGCACCCTGCGATATTACAACAGCTCTTCTCCCACTGGGGCACCCCATCAATAGCCCTCTTTGCCACAAACCAGAATCGCCAATGCCACCTATTTTGCTCCAGAGTGGGATTCAGGACTGTATCCCTAGGAGACGTGTTCCTCATCCCGTGGAACAACTCTCTCATGTACGCCTTTCCACCGATCCCTCTGATACACAGGGTTCTCCACAAGATCAGAGACGACAAGGCCCGGGTCATACTTATTGCCCCGGGTCATACTTATTGCCCCGGCTTTGCTGAGACAGACATGGTATCCTTACCTGCTCCACATGTCCACCCGTCCCCCATGGACTCTCCCCACCAGATCAGATCTGCTCTCTCAGGACAACAGGCGTATTCGTCACCCTCAGCTCCAGAAACTCCACCTGAGAGCATGGTTCCTTCATGGTTCCAGACCCATGAACTAGCCTAGTTCCGAGCAAGTCCGGTATGTCCTCCTGCATAGTAGACAAGCCTCCCCTCGTAAAACTTACCTGCAGAAGTGGAAGTGCTTCTCCCTGTGGTGCTCCCATAAACACTTAACATCCCATACTGTGACCCTTTCTAACATCCTAGACTACCTTTTGAAACTAAAACAGGACAGACTCTCGTTCAGCTCCATCAGAGTACACCTTGCAGCCCTCACCACCTTCCATGATTTGCTAGATGGCTTTGCCCACCCCACCATAAAATGCTTTCTCACGGGCCTACAAATTCTCTACCCTGAGATTTATCCATCGGCAGCTGCATGGAATCTCAATCTCATTCTTTGCTTTCTTGGTTGCTATAAAATCAGCAGGGAGAGTAGGGGAAATAAGTGCCCTGATGGCCTACCCTCCCTACACAACCTTTTCTAAAGACAAAGTTACCCTGCAACCACAGCCTAAATTTCTCCCTAAGGTGGTGTCCACCTTCCATCTTAACCAACCAATATACGTACCTACATTCTATCCCAAACCTCATGAGACTCCGCACGAGGTGACTCTTCATACCCTCAATGTCAGATGAGCAATTGCCTTCAATTTAGACAGGACTAAACCATTTCGTAAGTCCTCGCGACTATTTGTCTCCACTACCGAGAGATCGAAGGGTGCAGCCATTTCTAAGCAACACCTTTCCAAGTGGATCTCTGACTGCATCAGATCCTGTTACCGCATTCAGAATGCTCAACCGCCCGAAGGCATTAGAACTCATTCTACTCGAGCTATGTCAACATCCGTTGCCTTCCTCCATAACGTACCCATTCCTGATATCTGTAAGGTGGCCACATGGTCACCCGAACACACATTTACCAAACACTATGCTATCATGCAGGATACCACGGCAGACACCATAGTAGGCCCTACAGTACTGTCTACAGTACTTACTGCCGTAACTCCAAAGTCCCACCAGCCATAGTGGGTACTGCTCCACATTCACCTGGAGTGGGGGGACACCCACAGGGACAGCACTCGAAGAAGAAGAAAAAGTTACTCACCTTGCAGTGACTGAGGTTCTTCAAGATGTGTCCCCCTGTGGGTGCTCCACTTCCCGCTCTCCTCCCCTCTACTTTGGAGTACTCTTCTGACCTCTCCATGGAACTGAGGGGGGTGCGGGACGTGTGCACTCAGGCAGACTCTAACGAGACCGCGAGACAGCAGCTGAGCACGTGTGTCCTGACCAGGCACTGCTATCGAAGATCTCCAATCAACGGGGTCGGGACGCACCGTCATCTGGAGTGGAGCACCCACAGGGACACGCATCTCGAAGAACCTCAATTACTGCAAGGTGAGTAACTTTCTCTTCATTCTTAAACTTATATCACAGTTTCAATTCGAATAACATCCTTCAACATTTATCAACTGTTGTTGCTCCATAGTTTCTGAAATAATTAAAAATATTTAAAAATACTTTTTTCCCGAGTGTTCAAGTTTAAAAATCTTAAAACTTTGAATCCAGCCAGAAGAATACATTTCCATTATTGAAACTAGGCTTTTCTGATCACTCTGCAGTCTGTCATTTTGTATTGTCAAGGCAAGGTTGACATCTCGTTATTCTTTTGGAGAAAGGGATTCAAAATTGCCCAACTGGGCCACTCACATGATCTTAAACTAGAGTTCCCCAGACTGTGGGGGGTGTGGCTGGGGCCTGGGCCAGCCCCTATATGGGGTAAGGAGGGAGCCCCACCCACCTCCACTCCTGGCCTCAGCCCCAGCTGCACCTGGGGCTCCATTCCTGGCCCTGCACCCAGGGCCCCGGCTGCCATCCTTAGCTCAACTCCCTGTTCCTAGATGTGGTCCCAGCTTTGGCCCCTTTACTCCTGTCCCACAGCCCCGCTCCTGGCCCCAGCTGCAGGGGTGTGTGTGTGGTGCAGACAGGGTAAGGGAGGGGGGCACGAGGTAAAAAGTTTGGGGACCATAGTCTTAAACTTCAACTTTGAGGGATATTAGTTGAACTCGGAAGCCTGTTCACGTACGCCAGCAAAACCCCTGCTTTTCACAAGTGTTCAGTTAAATGCTGTCAAGACACTCTTAAAACTGAAACTGTTTTGTATGGCATGCAGCCCATGAGTACTAACTATCTTAATAAACTTAAACATTGGTAACGTGAAGACTCTTAAGCAGTACCAGCATGAACTGCAATCCAGCACCACCACCAGTCCAAAAAATAAAATGCAACCGAGTTTTTGCTAGTTGTACCTTTCATGGCAATCTGCTTTTCCAATTATAAATAAATTAAATGGTTGATCATTTATTTTTTCCCCCATTTCAGCAATTAAGTTAGTATTTTAAAAGTTTCTCATTTAAAATTTTAATGATTTATCATATCTTTAAAATTATTAGATCATTTCCTCAAATGTAACCTTATAGCTAATTTAAAGGTTTTTCTTCTTCTCATATTGCTCATATTTTTCATTAGAAATTAGTATAATTGCAGAAGATACTCCAGGAGATGTATTATGGTCTAAAAATTACACACTTTAGTGGTTAATGCACTTGGCCTAAGCCTCAGACCTAAGTACCACCAGTGAGTTTATTACTAAACCATAATACAACCCTGATGTTTTTGAATTGCTTTAATTACATTTGTTTGGCACTGTAGATAGCTTTATATTTTCACAGTATTTTAAAAAGAATAATTAGTGTTTGTAACACCCCTCTGAGCTAGGACTATATGGTTAAGACTGTAAATGATTAAGGCAGGGACTTGCTTGTGTACCTAATTTAGTACTATCTGCTGGACTAGTCAAACAAAGTATCATGAAAACTTCTATTGATCATTTTTTTAACTGTATCTCAGATGTGGTTGTGTGGGAGAGACTGTTTTACAAGCCTAATAATGGTAGAAATAGATCATTTCTTTATTCCCAAAATATTGTGCTGCTGAACACAATAGCATGAAGTTGACTGTGATTGAAAAAGCATTGAGTGGAAGAGATGCCGAAAAATGAGTGGGTCTACGAAGCGGCCGGGGTAGAATGTGTTAGAACAGGTCAGGCAGCTGAGACTTTACAGTATGATGCTTCAGTGCACTTGAATTCGTGACTGCCCTTACTATAGATAGAACATGTTACCTATTAATAAATTAATGTAAAGTTATATGAAAACTTCTTTGCATTGTGTCAATATGAGGTTCTACAGCAGTTGTGAATTAAAATTTTAAACATAGTGAATTGATTGAAGGAAAGTGTGTGCCAAGATTATATGTTAACTAATTTGAAATTCAAAGGTTTTTTTTGTATGGTGAGGGATTTTTTTTGGGAAGGGGATAAGGATGTTTGTTGCTGAAGGCAAACATACTTTTGCCTCATTTACTAAGCTCCTTTAGATTTAGTAGAACTGCCTTCTTATTTAACCCACAAACATAACTCTCTTTCTCCAGCAGTGAATGTATCATAGTTTGTTACATATTTGTACTATACATGCATGCAACTTAGTACTAATTAAAAAGAACAGGAGTACTTGTGGCACCTTAGAGACTAACAAATTTATTTGAGCATTCATGAGCTACAACCCACTTCTTCGGATGCATAGAATGGAACATATCTCTGAAACCTGTCATTAGTACTAATTGTAAATTGTATGTAAATAATTTCCCTACAAATATATTTATTGAAGTTTTCAGGGGGTTTCTCAAATTTTATTCCACTTGTAATCTGGGGGAGGGGAGTTTAATTATGGATCTTAAAAGGCTGATCCATGCTAGGAAGGGAGAGGGGATGCATTGCCTGAGCCATGGTATGAGGAGGCATTGTGCCTACTTACAAAATAATGTCTTCTGAGCAGAGGAAGGAGGCTGGTAACAGGTGATTCTAGATATAGCTAGTACTCCGCTCAGAACAGATATCACATTGGCTAACCCACAAACACCCCTTCAGGGAAAATTAGTCATGCTGGAAGCTCTAGCTGCTCACGTTTTTCCTTCTGTTCTCCAAGGCATGCTGGCAAATTATGGTAGTCCTAGGTATAGGACTACTTGTGCCCTAAATTGACCGAGTAAGAGTATATGGATCCTACTTTAAATAAAAAAAAAACTTCCAGTGACATAATCATAGCATGAATGAGAAATTAAATGTTCTGGCTGGGAATGGATTTACTGAGAAATAAAGACAACTATTTTATTTCCAGAGGAAGTACACTGGTTAGCCAGTCAGTTCATTAAGGACCCCATCAGTTAATCAAGGAGCAGAATTGGGGCTGGCTGTGAAGGCAGTCAGTCTCTCCAATTTGGAAAGAAGGTGTTAAGATATGGCAACTTAAATGAATTAGAATAAGATAGAGTGACACTATACATATAAAAAAAAAAGCTGTCAGAGAGATTGTCATCACTCTGATTTTAAAAAGTGTTGAGCACTCAGCAGTTACTATTCTATTCTGTGGGATCTGCTGCATGTTTAGCACTTTTGAAAATCAGGTCACATATTTAGGTGCCTAAATACGGATTTAGATAACTAATTTTTGGCTCCTATTTTTGAAAATCTTGGTCTACTTGGATTTTTCACTTGGAAAATGTGTCAATATGGTTCCATTATAACTCCTTATTTTCACTTGTGCACAACTTTAAAAAAATGATCTTTAGTGTCATGCACTTTGAGTACCAAGGTAAATTTCTGTGTTTGTGAAAATATAAAGACAATCTTTTAGATATCAGAGGGGTAGCGTGTTAGTCTGAATCTGTAAAAAGCAACAGAGGGTCCTGTGGCACCTTTAAGACTAACAGAAGTATTGGGAGCATAAGCTTTCATGGGTAAGAACCTCATTTCTTCAGATGCAAGTACATCTCATAGATGTTTGTGTGTTATGGGAGAAGGGAGGTCAACAAAATCCTACTCGACAGCTTTTAAAAAGCCATTATTCTGATCACCAACAAATCAAATGGACGAACAAAAAGCTCAAACTTGTCATTGAGATCAAGAACTTTGCAAGGTTCCAGAAAGGATTAGACATTTATTTGAATGTGAACATATGTAGTTATACCAGCAGAAAAGATGTTGGAGATGGGAGGTATATAAAACCCTCAAAATTCAGGGCATAAACTAATGACTGATTAAAATAGAAAGAAACTCCCTCCCCCCCCCCATAAATTATTCCATAATAATCTGCTATGGGGTTTCCTGCTCTTTCCTTTGAATTATCTGGTACTGTCACATGGTGACACACTGGATTACTGATTGGACCCAGTATGGTCATTTCTATACTCTTATTTTAGTTCTGTTAGGGCTTGTCTACACACATCAACATAATCTGTACATGTATGTCGCTTGGGTGTGAATAAACCACCCCCTGAGTGATGTAAATTACACCAACCTAAGTGCCTGTGTGGACAGCGCTATGTCAGTGGGAGAGCTTCTCCTGCCAACATAGCTACTGCCTCGTGGAGAGAGCTTTCGCACTGGCATAGAGCATCTTCATCAGATGCACTGCAGCTGCACCACTGTAGCACTTTTAGTGTAGACTAGCCCTTAAAGTCAGAGTTTTAAGCCAAAGGGGACCACCAAGATCGAATAGAATGACCTGTGTATCACAGGTCACCAACTCCACCCACCATCTGCACCGAACAACAGAAATTATACTAAAGTGTTACAGCCATCTGGAGACTGAACTGTTATATGCCACAGGCTGAGAATAGGAGAGACTGATGTGTACCAGGCCCAAGGCTCCTACAATAGCAGAAAATTGGTTAAGTGAGGTTATAGGATGCTTTGAAAAAACTGTAGAAAGGTTTTCATTTTCTATTAAATTCAATATGATTGTAAAGAAATTTCTGTGGAACTATTACATTTCTACAGTATCTTATTAGGAACATAGGAATTGCAATACTGGATCAGACTCATGGTCCAGCTGTTCTAATATTATGTCTCCAGCAAGGCTCAGCACCAGATTCTTCAGAGGACAGTGAAAGAACTTAGCATTAGCCCCTAATAGAGATTGGTTTAAGCCCTGAAGCATGAGGTTTTATATCATTTCCAAAACTTTACTATTCTATGACTCCAACTATTCTTGTTTTTCAGGTAAATGTCCCATATCTTTTTGAATCTTCTTAAAATTGACTCCAATGAGTTCCAGAGTCTTTGTGTTGTATGAAATGGTATATTTTTATCTGTTTGAATTTTCTTCCATTCAGTTTCATTAAATGTTTTCCCTTGTTCTACTGTTATGGGACAGGGCCAACAGAAACTCCTGATCTACCTTTATCTAAATTACTTTATCATGTCCCCTTTTATCTTCTCCTTTTTAAGGTAAACAGCCCCAATGTTTTCAATCTCTTTTCATGAGATTTTTCCATTAGCTAGTAGCTTAATACCAAATTCTACAAAACTCTTCTATATACATGAAAATTATTTGGAACAGGAATCATGCTTTTTAATATATAAAGCAATGTTTTAATGTTACATAGGTATATCTCCATATATTTATCTCATAGAACTGGAAGGGACCCTGAAAGGTCATTGAGTCCAGCCCCCTGCCTTCATTAGCAGGACAAGTACTGATTTTGCCCCAGATCCCTAAGTGGGCCTCTCAAGGATTGAACTCACAACCCTGGGTTTAGCAGGCCAATGCTCAAACCACTGAGCTATCCCTCCCCCCATTCTCTTCTTGATGATGGATAAACACCCTAAAAGTTTCCTTGAATTCTTAGTGTCCACTGAGTATTCAGGCCATGCTAGTCCAGTCCATTCCAGTCATGCATTACCCTTTTTGGTTACTGACATGAAGAAAAATGTAGTTCAAATCTAAGCCTCACAATTTATGGCATTACCAATTTTCTGTCACTTCTGAACTAATTGTGAAAATCTCAACAAAAGGGTTTTCCTGAGATTACTGCTATTAACAAACTTCTTTGATGGTCTGTTGATAAATATAACTTTTATTGCATAAAAGACACACGATCCATTGTCTACAGCCAAGCGCTGAGGTGCAACCGCATCTGCTCCAACCCCTCAGACAGAGACCAACATCTACAAGATCTTCACCAAGCATTCTCAAAACTACGATACCCACATAAGGAAATAAAGAAACAAATCAACAGAGCCAGACGTGTACCCAGAAACCTCCTGCTACAAGACAGGCCCAAAAAAGAAACCAACAAAACTCCACTGGCCATCACCTACAGTCCTCAGCTTAAACCTCTCCAACGCATCACCAGTGATCTACAACCTATCCTGGACAATGATCCCTCACTTTCACAGACTTTGGGAGGCAGGCCAGTCCTCGCCCACAGACAACCCGCCAACCTTAAGCATATTCTCACCAGCAACCACACACCGCACCATAACGACTCTAACTCAGGAAGCAACCCATGCAACAAACCTCGATGCCAACTCTGCCCACATATCTACACCAGCAACACCATCACAGGACCTAACCAGATCAGCTTCAACATCACCGGCTCATTCACCTGTATGTCCACCAATGTTATATATGCCATCAGGTGCCAGCAATGCCCCTCTGCTATGTACATTGGCCAAACTGGACAGTCACTACGCAAGAGGATAAATGGACACAAGTCAGATATCAGGAATGGCAATATACAAAAACCTGTAGGAGAACACTTCAACCTCCCTGGCCACACAATAGCAGATGTAAAGGTAGCCATCTTACAGCAAAAAAACTTCAGGACCAGACTCCAAAGAGAAACTGCTGAGCTCCAGTTCATTTGCAAATTTGACACCATCAGATCAGGATTAAACAAAGACTGTGAATGGCTATCCAACTACA